>NW_015112632.1:399519-423576 GCF_001443285.1 Poecilia latipinna
TTTTTTTTTTAATGTGAACATGCTCCTTTATTTCTCTAACTTGACATCTATTAGGCATCATCCAAGTTATTCAGAATGTTGTGAATATTGGTGCAGAATCCCACTGTAAACATTGGAATTGCATCTAACTAATAATGTAGCTATGGTAACTGATTTTTTTTTTTTACCATTCACTAGATCTGCTGGTGATATTTTTGTTGCTTATCAGAGTGGGTTAGGTGGTCATGTATTTATTAGTGAGTGGGTTTGTGAGGATGGAGTTTGGGGATTAGACATTTTCACTTTAAGCTGTCCACTGAATCAGCCAAGATGCACGTTCCAGAAATGTTTTGGAATGAACAGCATTCAATTATTAGCCTGAATATGAGATCAACCTATGTCCTCTTTCACTTCTTTGAAGCAAATGTTTCATAATCTGTTGCTTTTATTATATTCAAATGGAAGCTATGCTGTCCTGCGTGAAAAAATATGCTTCGTTGAACCTACTAAATATAGACTTGGTGATGAAAATTTCACTTTTAAATTAACTGTGTACTTTATCACAAATGATTGTTTTTTTCAGTCTTTATTGAACCTTTATAGGAGACTCTTTGCACACACAGAAGTAATTAAAATTAGTGACATCAGTTCTCTTTCACATACTGCACTCCCAGCATATTCCAACCTCTGGAAATGATCTGCAAAAAAATAACTCTTTAAAATAAATGTATCTTTTATTGCAGTAGCATAATCTCACATTTTTCAACTCTATTATAATTCTCCTCAGTGTGTGTGATGGCAAGATGAACTTGGGTCCTCTGCCAGACTTGAATGTCACAGTTTTAGTTATTTAACATTTTAATTATTCAAGAGACCCTCAGTTTGGACAAACTTAGATGACATTCTTGGAATAACCTCCGAATTAACAAGATCATTTGTCTATCTACCTTACTTGAATGTTATGTGCTCTTGCCTTTCCCATATTGATATGTGACTAAGAAAAATGTGCTACTGTGCCACATCACATTTATACCCCAGAAACACAGAACATATTATTGATAACTAATTCAAAATTCCAGGTCAGTCAAGTAAAATATAATGAAAAATAAATAAATCAAGCCCAGCTGTATTTCAGGAGAGCTCAGAGTACCGATTATTTTGGCTGAAGTGACTTTCTGCAGAAAATATAAATATTACTGAGGCTGGATTTTTTTTTTTTTTTAATGGAGAAATTCTCTCAAATTAAAGATTATATATTTTTTTAATATTTTCAGTAGCATGAATAAAATGCACACTTGTTATTTTAAAATAGCTTTAGGGGTTGCAATAGATGTGGAAAGTGCTGGAATTTAATTTATTTTATATAATTTTTCTTTATCATCAGATTTCGGTTCTCTCACTGCAGTGTTTGTGATTTTTATCTGTGAAAGATAAAGTTTACTTATTTATTTGTAAAACTTTTCATGTTTTCTGTTTATTGTTTTTATTACATTCAAGTAACCGCAGCAGATAATATTATGCAAACCAATGCAGCTAAAAACTGATTTGGTTTCTATATTTGGGTCGTTTTCACAACATGTCAGAAAGTGAGATGTGTCATTCCGTCTACACGTTCAATAACATGCTATTATGTCTGAAACTTGACAGATGTGGGCAGAGACCTTTTCTCTTTGTTGTATCTGGAAGTGTCACAGGACCACACCAACACACTGCATTCCGGATAATTGCCTGAAACCAAAAATAGGCCAGCAGGCTTGTTGCTAAGTCATGACTCAAGAGCAAAAGTCATTATTAGCAAGCGGGAACACAGCACTGGAGTATGGGCATATGCTGAAAAGACAGAACTTCACTGTGAGCAAGACAAATAAAAAAGGGAAAATTCTGTAAAAAAAAAAACAAACAAAAAAAACAAAAACAATTGTACAGATAACTTTTCTCCAGCTGCTCCAAACACGTCCCAACGTCTCACCTTGAATTTGTTGGAGTGACTTCAAGTGAAAAGCATTTGCTATTCAGAGAACTATTCAATAGCCTTGAAGCAATGCTAACCTACACCGAACGCGTCAGTCGGTAACTTTCTTGAATTCTAAATCCGTTCTGGAGCGTGTCTCCTCAGAGACAGCCTGTAAAGTTTTAGAGGAACACGAAGCACATTGCTCATCTACAAACAAAACACCGCTGCTCTTCTCTCAAGCTGTGATACAGCTGGACTCTAATCCAGTCTGCAGGTCACTCAGCCAACCAAACAAGAAGGAACAGCTTGAGCAGCGCGTTTTGGCCTCAGAGGTTTGTAATTAAAAGATGTGTAGAACTTTGAGTCAGCGAAAGAAAGCAGGAGAGGAAGTTTTATCTAATTTTTGGAGCAAGTAAAGCATTAGTAAGAGCACCGCAGGCAGGAGTCGAAAACATTCCTTTTGAGAAGCTGGTAAATTGAAAAAATAAGGAGCCATATGTTTCTTCTTAGGTAATAAAAATAATTAGCCACAGTGTGCAACACTTGTAAACATTAACATAAATGCAGACAGCAAGGCCAAGTGTTTTTTTTATGTTGACAAAAATCTTGTTAGCTCTGATAAGATTGCCATAATGCCAAAACGTTTCCATTGATACTTGAGGAAGGTAAGATCATTTTCAGCATGCCATTTGTAAAATAAATGTAAATACATACAAACAAATGATTTTATTTTAATTTCTATTTCTTTCTCATTGTTTTGTTATGCTTTGAGGAATGTCGGTATGAATTGTCATCAGAAGCAAACTTCTTGGTTCTAGGACATTCTAATAAAATATATATTTTTTCTTCATTTTCTGTTAAATACATCAAGCATTTTAAACACATACACTTGAGCCAAACTAAAATTACATAAGAAGTGGGACACAAAGGGTGGCTTAAGGGGTTAAAAAAAAAAAAACTCCCTCAGAAAAACTAGACTATTAAATGAAAGCATCGTCCCAGTGTTAGAAATTGAATGTCACAAAGATTGATGCACTTCTAATTTGTATTTCTGCTCCACATCAGAAGATTTGGTCAGGATTAGGATCAAGCAAAATTAAATGCAAATCCTGAGTGGGGAGGACTTGTTCAGAAATCCAGAGGAACATATATGAGAGGGATCAAATGACACACGCATGGGTGTTGGGTGTGTGACTTTTTTTTAGTTTTTTTTTTTTTTTTTTTTTTTTTTGCAGAGTTGAAGTCCTTATCCAAGCCAAACAATTTGATCAAAATCATGCTCCACTTATTTCATGGTCTCAAAGTATCCATACTCTTTGGACATTTCAGAATTGAATTGAGATCTATAGGGGTTGAATTAAAAAAAAAAATGCAAGTCACAATTTTTATGTATCTTTTTTTTCCTCAACTTCACAATCATGTTGTGCTTTCTGTTGGTATATTAAACGAAATTACAAATTACCCCATAAGGTTTATGGTTGTAACGTGACAAAATGTGGAAAAGTTTCTGGAGTAAGTTTTGCCAACTGGAATTGTCTAAATGAGAAAAGTGGAAGAACAAAATGTATGAGTACAATTTGGTTAAATATGTAATTCTGTCTAAATAAACACTCTGTCTGCCACTTATGCAGGCTATATACCTGCAGTATCAAAAAGGTAAAAGAAAAAAAAAATTGTAAAACAACTTTGCAATCCTTTGCAAACAGAGACACAGACATAGCTTTAGTCACTGTAGAGGCTATGCAGACAATCCATTGGGACTCCATTAATCAGATCAGCGTGTGAGGGATGTGTTGTGAGAAGGTGACAAACAGTGCTAATTGTTTGACCACACACACCCTAACACACAAGTCCTTCAGACTCCACTGTGAAATAGAGCCTTCGAAACCCGTCCACTCAGCTGCTTTTGCAGGGATTCGTCCACAGGAGTGACAAGAGCTGGAAGCAGCAGAACGACGGCAAGCGGGTAGACGCGCACAAAAAAACACCCACAAACACCCACATGCTGTAATTTTAGTAGTAGCTAACATGCTCAGACAGTGAGCTTTAGAATAAATTTCCACACTTCGATGAAACATGGCAGGGATCACAGCAGAGGTCTTGCTCGGAATAATGGCTGTTGACAGGCTTTCAGTTCAGCGGTAGAGAAGTACACAGTAGGTGGAGGATTTGAGTCGCGCACAACAGACAGTAACATGTCTCTGGAACAATGGGAAGAACTCGGCTGCATTGGTGGATGTCAAAGAGTGAATTCGAACAACACAGATACACTAAATAGAGTACAGGATGCCAAAGTGCACAGCCGTAGAGTGGTCTTTAGGGAATTCAGACTCTCTAATGGTTCTTTTCAGTAACTTTAACTAGTCAGCGTGGGTCAGCTTCACTGCCAATATGAGAATCAGTGCAATGATGTCTGAATGATTGAATGGTCTCATCGCAGACGACACCTTTCCCTTTTATAGAAGGTGCAGTCTGTCCTACTACAAAGTAACTATAGCTAAAAATGATCTAGTTATTCAACTTCCTCTCAGCGACGGTGCCTGGATTAATACAGATTTAAAAGTATTTTTAGAAAAAAAAAAAAAAAAAAGTCAATCATCTCTTTTTGATATAACATTGCTTCTTGGAAATGGATTTCTAAATACCAGCAGCAGTTTTACTCTGGTTGTTTTCAGTTCAGTAGTGGGAAATTTCAACCATTCTTACATTTTGTGGAGTTCATTGATCGAACATTCCAGGAAATCAAGAAATGGTTTCCTCTGCCTGAGAGGAAGAGGAGGACAGAAGAAGGACAAAACTTCAGGGTAAGCTAGTTCGACCTGAAAAGTCTTGCAACATCCCTACATAAAACCACATTTTTGGACTGTGATTTGTGTGCAGTATGATATTTTACATGCACCCCTCTGTCCTTATGTTGATTTTTTTTTTTTGATAATAAACTCCTTCACTCTCTCTTAGTAAAAACTGCAGACTCATGCACTACATTGATTATGCTAAGATGTTTCTGCAGTCAGATTCTTATGGTAGCTCACTGGAGCCTGAGACCACCTGTGGGTTTGCAGGTGCAGCAAAGATGAACAAAGGAAAGAACCTGCAGCTTAATGCCTTCTGATACTTTTAACTTCTCTGACCATCATACTGGATTTCACGCTGGAATCCAGGAGTAAAAATCCATCATTTGCCTAAAGTATCATTAGCTGTTGCATCAGATTACATCTGGTGTTTTCTGCTTTGAATTCGGTATGTTATTTCACATGCATTACTGATAGCAGAACATGACTGCCTGCATTATTAATTATTTAAAGCAAAAGTATCAATGTTTATGAAATGACAAGGACATTTTCAAACTGGAGTAGTTGGAAATTGCAAACTGGAACCTTTTGCTTCCTGACTGACCATAAAGCTGCTGAACGTCAGTGTTGTAGTACTCGAGATCGGTCTCGGTCTCGATACACTCTGGTCTTGGTCTTGTCTTGGTCTCGGGTTAGGTGGCCTTGAACACAACACTGCTGAACGTTAAGGCTTTCATCCGACTCTTCACAATCCTGGCTCTGACTTAACGGGCCCTCTATGGCCTGTTGACCACCGGAGTCACAATTTGTCCTGGAAATCCTATCAGGATAAACACAAGTCAGTCTGGAAGTAAGCTCAAAGCCGCTGTTGCTGCACTCTTTCATTTGTTTTCTACCATACGTGTGTATACTGTTTTTTTTCTGTTCTGTTGCTAGTAATAGATTTTAATCAGATTTTTTTTTTTTCCCAAAGCGAATGTGTTTCACATGTTACTTCTGAACTACAGTTAAATGTTAAACACAGGAAAGCAAGTTTTATTGCTCTTTAAACACATGGAATCTAGGTTAAGTGTTTCAAAAATAAAAACCTTCTAAAGCTCTCCACAATTTCATCTTCTTTTCTTACAGACTAAAGTAAAGATTAATTTAAGAGGCTGAAAAAGTCATCCCTTAGCCTTCACATATTGCTTCTCTCTACATCGCAATGTCTGGCTGCACCAACCATGACTGTATAACTTGACTCACTTTCTGACTCACTCTGTCCTTGCATATTATTCCACCATCTTTCTGTGTCCCTGAACCCATCTCCAAGAATAATGACAACTCAGATGAAGACTGCCTGGGGGTAAGTCCCTTCTAGCCCATCCCTCTACTAAAACCAGCTTAACTCACTCCTCATGCTGACCTTGAATCAGGTGCGAGTGAGAAACGGACGAAAGGAGAATAATTTGGGGTTGTGGCTGAAAAACAAGACGGTAGCTATAAATGTGTTTCTATCCTCCACATGTGTCCCATTATTGCCCAGGAAACATTTCTGTAATTAGTGCTCCTCTGCAAATGATATATCATAAAAATGGCTCTTGGCTTGCATGAATATAGCACTGAAAGGAGACCTGAGGGTCTCTTCATTTAATTATACAGCTCACTAAATGTCCCTCATCCATCTGAATGACCTTACTGCTCTTCTTTAATAATTTCAGCTGATTTAAGTCCAGTCTGCTGCTTTAACCTCAAATGTGCTGTGCATGGACTGAAGCAACAAACCATGACTGCCCCTTTTGGTGTCCGAAACATCCTTTATTATGTGATAAATACCTTTTCTGGCTTTTCAGTTTTAGTCCCAATCCACTTTCAGGAGCATAAAGAACAGAAATCACATAAAGCTCACCAGAAAAACAACAAAATAATTCATTTTTTAAAAGTTTTAGGATCAAAAATTTCAGAAAAATGTTTAAAATTTCTTGACAAAAAAAATATTGATTTAAACAGTTTCATTGAAATATGTTTAAATTTAAATGTTATTTAGTCAATCCAGAGTAAAGTTTTAACAGTATGTCTGGACTTTGACTGGGACACACTTGATTTTGATCTGAACTTCCATTGTTGCTCTGGCTGTACGTTTAGCATTGTAAATGGTTTGGTCCAGGATGTGTGGGGTCTGCAGAGATGTTAGCTGACCTTTTCCTGACCCCAATGCCAGGTGATTGTTTTTTCATGATGCCTGTTTTCACCAGTGTTCTCTAACAATCCTCTGATACCATTCCAGAAGTGGTAAAAAGAGTGATTGGGGCTAAATACAAATGCATGCCTTTGATTTATATATGAAAACCCTTTGGAAAATATACATCCCTTACTTTCTACTTCACAATTATGAGCCACAATACCCTGACGTTTGTGATTATAATATGACAAAATGTGAAAATGTCCAAGGTGTATGAATAGCTGTACAGTATCCTCTGCAAAAAATCTCCTATATTCACCAAATACTATGGATGTCTGAGCTAATTTTACCATGTTTAACAGGACATTGAAGCAAACAAGAAGTTTAAATTTAGGATACTTTACGAGTCACTCAACTCTTTCCATGTCTGTGTAGATCTAGCACAGTTAAAGCGTATTTGCTCAATTCTAGGACATCTGTGTGGCTCAAAACACTTTAAAAAATCTCCAGTTTCCTTTTTACATTTTACATCAGATTTAAATTGAGTTGAAAAAAATTGTCAGTCATGTTCTGTTATTCCAAATAATTAAAGAAAGGGGCAAAAAAGCTTTCAGTTTTGAAATCATCTCAAAATAACTGCATGTAATCACATTTTGTCAGTCTGATGCTGCACTTCCTGTTCCTCCCCTCTGCTTCACAAAGCTCTACCCTCTGCTGTGCAAATAACACCATTGGTCTGAGGACGACAGGCTATAATCTTGGCACCACCGGGGGCTGCAGTGGGGTCTGAGATATTTCAGTACTTTCAGTATCACGGAGAACTGAGGGTAGTCGCTGTTCTGCTGACTGACAGCATGCTTGTACTTTTGATTCATGAAGACAAAGTTCAGGATTTTTAGTCTCATATTTTTGCCCACAAGCTCAAAGGGAGTGACTTTAAACCTATTTAGGGAAACGGCACAAAAACCAAAGCCTCTTAGTCAAGAATCCATCCATCCATTGTTTAAACCCGCTTATCCGTGCCGGGTTGAGGTAAAACTGGATCTCTAGCAGTGATTAGGACAGAGGTGGGGTACATTCGAAAAGGTTGCCTGAAAAATTGTTGGGAGATTTTGTCTCCCTTAATGTCCTTCTCATTGTCTATGCTAGCTAAACAAACCTGGATCCTTAATCAGCCTTGCTTATCTCTGTTCTAAAAGCCAACATGCCCCAGTTTGCATTCTTTTAGATACTTTAAACTTACTTCAATTTCATGTTTTCTTGTCTTTCCCATTCAAAAGACTGGCAGCTGTCAGATCATTCACAAACCCAGGGAAACCCAATGATGGAATAACTTGAGGTTCATTAAATATTTAAAGGGATGCTTCAGTTACATTACAGCGGTATACTACATTATTTTGTCATGAACATGATTTTCTAAAAGAAATAAACAACAGAAAATACTTTGGATTAGGATTCTTACCAGTCGATTTAATCCATTTAAAATAAACTGCTCTGGAAATGTGTTGGTTATTGTCACAGCAATTGTTTAGCTTCTACATCTTCCAGATCAATGTTATGACTCTAAGTGCTCCCACATGTGCAGTGACTGTGCAACCCTGTACATCTCACACCCTGTGGATAACTTAGTTTCCTTTCTTAATCAAAGAGCAGGACAATCCTGCTAGCGATAGGTCCAAGCTGCAAATGTCACATCGAGGAACTTCAAGGAGACAGATTTCTCCATGTAAATCTAGATTGGTCATCACTAAATAGTAGGATACAAAATATGTGATCTCTAAAACAAAAAAATCCAATTAAAAAATTATAGCCAGTGCTGTTCTCTGATGTCTTACAGACCTCCTCCTGGTTTACAAGCTAAATCTGCTCCTTATGAGAGATTCAGAGAATGAACTACTAGCTGTATCATTTATAGCTGCCATATGGAAACAAAGTGTAAAAATGTTGAAAACTGACTAAACAAATCATGTTTTTGACATTTATAATATATCAATAAACAACAGTTGTATATAAATACCATCTTTCACTCGCACTGCTCAGGCTTAATCAGTGTCTTCCACTAAATGCAACTCTTTACTATTCTTTTGTAAGGCAGCACACTGCTAACTTCAATTCGAGTCACTATGTCAACAAAGCACTTGCTGTTTTCAGGAGAGGATTTTTGCATTTTACGCCCCACAGGTCATTTCAAATCCGGTCACATACCATAAACCGTTTGCTATGGTCTGTGAAAATATGCATGTTGAAAAGATGTCAACTTTTCAAACAAAAGTTTGTAGTGAACAGTAAGAGCACACCCACATCTGTCAGTGCTGGCTTTGTCTTGCGAGTGTGGGTGAAACAAGTACTATGATATGAAAATCTATTTTTTTCTAGCATTGTCAGACTTGTGAGCTGATGTGAAGCTGAAATAATGTGCAGTCCAATGTTTTTTCAAGACTCTTTTGGAAAACTGAAATAAGTTTCCTGAACTGCCCAAATGGCATTTTCATGGCAATTTCAACTAAATAGAGCAAACTATTTTCAATCTTTTAATAAAAGAAGTGAACATATCTGCTCAGCTAGTTGTTTCTAATTGGGGAGAAGGCTGAAAATGAGGCAGGATGATTTTGCAGTTTCACACACTGGTTCTCTTTTTCTCTTTACCTCAAGGACATGCAACCTGATCGCAGTGCCCTCAATATCGTTTGATATTTCATCTAAATGTATGTATGTACCAAAATGAAGGGAAATCTGCATGCACATACCTGTGCAAGAAAAAAATGCAGTGAAACTAGAAGTAGTATACTGAAGGCCAAGACACATGACTATTAAATCCCTAATCAGTGTATGAAAAGATGAACAGTGTGAATAAAAATGAAAAAAATTACAAAATATCTATTAAAATGATCAGTTTTAATATTTTTATTTTAGCTTGTCACAAATCCTCTGTAGTGCTGTTTTGGGCTGGCTTTTCTTTTCTGTGATCTAACATGACAAAACTCCAGATCCCATTTGATAAAGGTAAAGATCCTGTCAAACTATTCCTTATGTTGTCACCTGTTTGTCAAAAAGTGTGTAGAAAAGAGGCTCAAGACATGAAGGAAGGACAACCGTGCCACGGCGGAGGGATATTGGAATGAAAGATGTGGAATCTACAGGATGCTATGTAAGGATGAAGTAAGGTAATTTTCTTTTATTTTCTTTACTTAATGATTATTTGAACATTTCTAAAAGTTTAGTGCCCCCTACTTCTCAAATATTTACGGGAATTAATTAATTTAAAAAAAAAGCTAAAATGATAAATGGCCATTATTCGTGTAGCTCTTTATCAAGTCCAAGGCCTCCAAAGCTCTTCACACAACACACACTGATTGTAGCAAGCTACATTGTAGCCACAGCTGCCCTGGTGCAGTGTGACAGCAGTGAGGCTGCAATACATCGGTGCTACCAGGGCCTCTGACCAACAACAGAAGGCATGACAGGTGAAGTGTCTTGCTCAAAGACACAACAACTGAGGCAAATGGAACAAAGGGTTTCAACCGGCAACCCACTGATTACACTATGCAGATGCTCTGTCTGTACTGATAGTTTCAACTCAATTCTGGGTGCAGAAAAGTCAGAACAGCTCCTTAGTAGCACCGACATGCATTCTAATTAATTCAGTAAATAAATATTTGGCCACTTGGGGACATTCATGGAACTAAGATCGGATCATAAGGAAAAATACACAAAAGGAAATGCTATGTAAAACAGGGGAATGTCAAAAGCAGCACTTTAGAAACGTGACCAGGCTTTCTTTCCGCAAAATGGATGTCATTCCTTCGCATTTAGACACAGGTACAATGTTTCTGTTTGTGCAAACATGTATACAAAATTGAATAAGATGTGAAAAATCAGTTTCTAAAAAGTTACTTAATTCTACACAGTTTGTCAGATTTAAATTGAATTTAAAATGTTGTTTCAAGGCATCATCCAGTCATAGTTAGTTAATTTGCTAAAGCCAAAATTCACATAAAGCCAGAATGTGACTTGGTCAGAATATGCATTTTACATTGTTTATGCATGCAAAAAGCAGAAATAGTTTCCTAACCTGTGCATGCATGCAGCTGCATGCTCCAATCCTGAGGTAAAACAGGATGCATATTTGACTGTGATCAAGAATAGCCGATGCACTATTCATATTACAAAACATTACACCAGCAAAAAGAAAAGTAAGAAACTTTAAAAAAAGATAAATTAGCAAAATGAATGATATGGATAATATATAGATAATAATATATAGGTATGGAAATAGAATCAGAAGATAAAAATGGATGGAGGAAATGTAAAAATAGAAATGTTTTGGGAGTGTTTTCAAAATCTGCTGATTGCTCGGCTGTTACCACTAATGGTCAGCGCTCCAGAGGCGGCATGAGCAACAGTATGAGCTGATCTTCAGTTTCTATGACTACCGTTCTATTACCGACTGACATTTTGCCATTACAGTTTCAGTTTTTGAGTGGGTGGTTTATGTTTTTAAAGTAGTTTTATTTGCACCAACTTTCCCCAGCGTGCTCTAAGCTGATAAATAAAAAAGATGTATATGCAAACAGCGTATAGGGACAAAAATGAATCATGAGGTAAACGGAGAAGTTTATGAATTACTGTTTGTTTTTTTATTGAAGACCACCTGGGCATCTGGGTATTTTGTTCTGTATTTTATTCTAATTACATCTGTCTCCAAAAAGGGTCCATGCTGACATTTGCAACTTTTATGTTTCAGATTAAAAGCTATAAACCGTGGGCTCTGTTGATAAGCCTTGGAAAAAATGATTTGGACCATAAAATTAATAATGAGAATACCCCTGGGCTTTTTCAAAATGAATGCGGTGTAATTCAATTAAAAGTGTAAACTTAGCCCGAGTAACATATTATCTCACTTTAGTATTTATTATCTAATATGCACATATGTGCAGAAAGAAGGAGTATAAAGATAAACCATGCACATTAGTCTTGTGATTTCAGTTAATATTTGTTGGCAGGTTTCAGAGGGTTAAGGGATGTCTTCAAAACAAAGAAGCTCTGGTTTCAGTCGATTTCAATTTCACATCATAATGTAATATAGCTACAAATCGGAATATGCATTTATAATATAATAAGTTTTGTAAAATTGATGCACCCATATTTAGTTATTTTTTGATTATGTAAACTTTTACATGCTGCAAATATTGGAATGTGTAAAAAAAGGTTTTGATGAATTATTATAGTAATAATTCATCAAAACCAGGATGAAATGTTGTCAAGATTTCATCCTGACAACATTTAGTAAGACTAGAACATTTATAGCAAATGGTTATTTTTTTTTTAATTAAAATTGTATTTTTACTCAAATTTAACAAAAGAACAAAGATAACTAAATAAATTACAGCAGATGAGCACAGCAAAGATGCGATGGAAGAGACTCAAAAGGGATGCGGGGAAACAGCCTGTTTTTTCCACGCCCTCTGACCGAATGCTCTCCATCCCCACCTCCCTTTGGAGTGAGCATCAGATTTTCTTCTTCTTTTTTTTTTTTTAACAATCACTCAGTGGGATGAGGTCAGGCGACCAATAGATTCTCTGCACAGACATGCTCGTGTGCTGGTCACTTCTGGGGGTCTGAGCACATCCGTCTGTGCACAAGTGATGAGTGAGCACGTCAGGGTGTAGCTGCGAGGGGGGAAAGCATGGTGCCGAGGGGGTGGAGTGAAAAGATGGGTGGTGGTGGAAGGGAAGAGGAAGAGGAGGAGGAGGAGCGGGTGGCGACTGTTTAACATGATCAGTGAGCAGGCATGTTCCCTTCCCCCCAGTTTCAATCTATCCTCTCCACTCTCCCAACGAGGAGTACCAAGAGTGCGTTTTTAACCCAATTAGGTTAAAATAATTACAAAAATCTGAATATGGTACCCACTAATTGAATATTTCTTAGCACTTTTAAAACCTTCCTTATTCTCCTCCACAACCCATCCTGATGTTTTCTCATCACCCATCTGTCTTGGAAATGTGTTTTTCCTCCTTCTGTTTGTCCTTCAACTTCCCTCTCTCCCTCTTCTCATTTTTTTTCTGTCTTGGTAAACAGACTGGAAGCTGGTAGAACAGCAGCTAGATGCACCACATCTTCAAGTCAGGCTCCAAGGAAAATTCAAGACTGTTTATAACAGAAATATGTATGAATGTGTAAATGTGTAAGAGAGAGAAAGAGAGAGATTTATGTCCCAAGAGGCCTGGGGTGACCTGGGGGTCATCGAGAGAGTCACCATGGGAACACAAACCCCTCCTTGCCTTTTATAGTTCTTTGGTCATCTAATCCATACATGCATACATTGTAGAGCAGTAGAATTTCACCAACATAATAATGAAAAACATGTTATGATTCATCGACCTTTCATTTTACAGAAAAACTTCAAATGATGCATCATCAAATTAAAGATTGTAAAGCCAAAAGCACATCAACATGGTAGTGGTGAGTCATTGCATTTGACAACCACTTTCATTACCACAGATCGAAAGTATTTTTCTAAAGTGATTTGAGCTCTGAGAACTTAAATCATGGTTAATATTTTCTCAGGCAGTGATAACAGACCGAGCGGTCAAGGCTGGCTACCATATGCCTCTAATATAGGTTAAAAATGAATAGAGGTGGATTTCCTGTCGGTTGCCGGTTTTACTTTCAAGTATAACCTTAAACTACCTTAAATAGTTAAAATAGGTGACAATATGGTAACACATAATCAGAGCAAAAAGGAACAATAATTATGCTCCCCTATCGATATACATCTTTAAAATCAACTGTTTGTTCATGCTGATAAATTCAAAGTAAAAATGTTGCGATATTCGTGCTGCACCAGTAATCGGTGACGTCAACGTCAATGTATGAACGTTTCTCGTCAGACCCCCAGCTGGTTGCAGCAGACAGCTGCTCATACCGAGCCAAGTTCTGCTGGAGGTTTCTCCCTCTGAAGGGAGAGTTCTCCTCTCCACTTACGCTACATGCACGCTCAGTGACGGACGGCTGCAAAGTTAAAGCGCAGTGGAATTGACTGTGTCTTGTCACTTCATGCTGGTTCTGGGAGAGATTGCTCCAAAGTCAGTGACTTGAAGCAATCGTCTGGACTTCCTTAGGCAAAAAACTTTTCACCAGTGTAAACTTATTTTGAGCTTAAATTGATGCTATATAAATAAATTCAATTGGATTGAAAATTTAGATGAGGAAGATATGGAGCCTTCCTAAAGCACTGCTTAAAAATATTTTAAAACAATTCTCTCAAAACAGCTGCAGCTCATGTCTGATCATTTTCTTTTGGTCTATCATTTTTTCATGGAAACAGAGTCAGGACAAGGCAAGGGAGGTGTACAAATACAAAAACAGCTGCATCATTGTTATGGTTTCTATCTCTGAAAGTGATCATGAGTCTGAGCAAACTGGGCTTTTCTTTAATCTCTGGATTTCTTTCATTTTTACTAGTTTTTTTTAATATCAGCAAGGACTGTTTGCATGTAGATGTGAGGTGCATATGAAGCACAAATTATTAGTTTTGGAAAATATTGTTAAGGGTACAGATTATATCAATGCCCTCAGTAAAATTAATATTTAAAATACCATATTACAATGATTGTAACATCCTTTTAATGGCTGTCGCATGGATCATAAACTGTCACATAAGGCATAAGAAGAACACATGTGAGGAGTGCCACTGTGCATCACTTCATTTGAAGGCCATCACATACTTCAGTGCATTCTGCTGACGGGTGTTGAAGCTTAACAGCTTACTGAACCGCAGCAGCAGCTTATTTTTGCATAACACTGCATGCTGTCCCTGTTGTTTAAATGTTATTGATAAAAAAAGTGGCCATTTTTACTAAATTAGACTTTTAAAGCATATATGTTTTATAATTTGACTTTTGTAACTTCCTCTAACAGGTAGCCCTATTGCAGCGCAAATGCTCGCCTGTGCATAACTATAAACAGCAATCAAAGGATTTTATTTCAGTGGTTCTGTTTTGCTTTCTGCTGATTTTGCTGGCTTAGAATGTGAAAAGTACTTTGCTTCTGCTTTATTTTTTAAGTGTGAAGTTTAGATTGAGTGGCTATTATTCCACCATCACCACAAGAGGAGACAGAACCAAAGAAAATAATCGTTTCAATTTTAGAAATAGCTTCAAGTGTAAACTGCATCTCAGCCTTTAGAAATGTGCTTGTTGGCTGACATATCATCTGGTCAGTCACTGCCCTACGTATCAAAATGTTTCCAATACTCTCCCTCTAATCCTGTGCTGTGATTTCACCAACATTTACAGAACCGTTTCTCTTTGTCTCTCTCTTTTTCTTTTTATTTGAGCGACATTAATGCTTCTTGAGATGCATTCTCACACTGCCTGACTAAAAATACCTTCAGCTGAACAATTTGGATTGCAACCGTTCCTAACAGTTGGTGACAGAAGTTCTGGCTCACAAGCCATGTGGTTTTGTCAGCGTGTGGCGTGCCTGGCCAGGCAGCAAGTGCTTCATGGAGAGTGCAGAAACCTGTCCCTTGCCTTTATGCTCACTCTCCCATCTGTTTATATCTTTGGTTTGGGCCTATATATTCACTGACATTGCTCATGCTTTCATAAGAGCCTTTGAAAACACTCAAAAAGACAAGTAAGTGGATCTATCCATGGTGCTGAACTCTCCATCTACCTATCTATGCATGCATAGTTACCTTCAGAGATAAGATGAATTCTTTGGGTCACATCCAGGGCAGTTTTCGCTCCTAGTTGACTTCAGTTATTCAAAAAGTAAAAATAAAATAAAAATAAAAAATATCTGAGCAGTGGCCAAAAAGAAAAATAAATCAATGGGAAGAATAGAAAGAGGATACAAAATCTTTGTCTTTGCTTATGAAAGAGTTTACAACTCTGAACTGGAAGCAAATATAACCCCCAAGAGGCCCAATCCTCTTTGACTGTCCTTCATTAATAAGAAAAGAATCCAGACAAAAGATGCAAAGGTCCAGGCTTATTTCCTTAATCTTCTCCAGTAGATCAGCTTCCTTCACACTCTCTTGAGATGAAAATCATTTTTTTCTTTTCTTAAGCTCAATTCCAGACAGGAGTATAGAAAAAAAGATAGGAACAAAATCAAAAAGGTTTCAAACGTTAAAAAAAAATAAATAAAAATGTAAAAAAATAAAAATAAAAATAAATAAATAAAAGCGAACCGGTTTCCGGTGATAACGACGTTTTATCTGACAGATGTGCTCAGCAGCGCACAAGTCCATCAACCGCTCGGCTGGAGTTGTTGAAACAGTGCAGACTGATCTGCAGAAAAATATAACACTCCTACGCAAACATCCTCATGATCAGCAGCACCAGTAGCCTGGGCAACATGTGCGCTGGAGAAACAGCATGGGTGACGGGGGGGAATTTCGCCATTTCTTCCCCTACGACCACTTTCGAGTAGCGTCCTAGAAGGTCGAGGTCAGATTTTTGTAGTAGCGTCGCTCCAGGTTGCGCCTCTCGCCCGGCTTAGATCCCGCTCTCCTTTCTTCTTCTTTTCTGGATCTCCTCCGGCTTCCTTCCCAGTGTTTTATCCTCTTACCGCATGTGCGCTATCCGGCTTTTTATTATTTTTTTTTATTTTTATTTTAAGCCTTTGTTGTGGAAAAGCAAACGCCTGCAACTGGATAGTTCTCCGAGAATAACGGCGTCTGTTTATGCACGGTTGATGTTATTTCCGCGTTGGCCAATTAATTGCCGAATCTTGCAGAGTGACGTCCGATTCTGCGTAGAGACGAAAAGAGAAAAAAAAAAAAAAGAAGAAGAAGCTGCGCTTTAAATCCAGGGGAGGTTGGCCACAGTGCCTGAACGGAAAGTCAGTGTAGTAAATGCAGCCAGTCCTGCTTACAGTCGGGCTGAGGCTACAGTGACGTGAAAAAAAAATACATCCATACCTCTTGAACTTTTTCACGATTGCAAACAGACACTTTAATGTATTTTATTGCGATTTTATGTCATAGACCAACTGTAAATTAAAGGAAATTGAAACCTGTTTTTTGTTTATTCATATAGGGATAAATGAAATGTCACGTGTATTTTTTTTTGTGTGATTCCTTTAAAATCGCCTTATTAGGAACAGCGAAAAGCGTTATTAAATGTCATGCTGATTTTGAATTTATGTAAACTTTTGTGCAGCATTGCATACCTGCAATTATGCAATAGGGACCATAACACTCCAAATAACATCCTCCAAACAGGATTAGTTTTTTTTTTCTTTGTGACCATAATCAATGACTTTAGGACGGCCAAATCCATATTAATAATTAAAAGAATTACACCTGACCACAGAGCGTTCAGCCAAGTCACAATGACAAACTGGCCTTTTCATCTGGAACAAAACCTTAATCAAGCTCCATTAGGAAGATGGACACATTGTCCCTTGAAGGATCATTTTTCTCCCTGTGTACCTTCTTCTGTCACTTGTCCTTTTGCTCCCTTTGCCTCCTGACTCTGAGGTCCAGTTTCATCTCTTTGTGCCCAATATTACCCCCTGGTTATCTCACTGTTGAAATCTGTTCCACCCCCTTTTTTTTCAGCCACTCTTTCCTAAAACCTCTTTACTCATCTTTTTTTTTTTCTAATTATCCAATCCAACTTACAACTGCTTGGGTCTCATATCCGGATCAGGCTCGGGGCAGTTTGAGGCACTGCTCGGGGCAGTGGTGTGAGTTTTTATTGCATTCATTATTCAGACTGAAAGAAGTGGAGATTAGAGCACTTTGAGAGTGTGCAGTGTTGAAATATTTATATTAGCAGAGAATGAGATGGTTGGATTGGCTGTGTGTGTGTGCGTGTGCGTGTGTGTGTGTGTGTGTGTGTGTGTGTGTGTGTGAGGGGAGGGTGAATTCTGCTTTTATGTGTTTTTATGCTTTTCATGGACTTCCACAAATGCAACAAGGAAATAGGGTGACGTGAGCTGGAGAGGCGATCTGATCACTATAAAAACCACACTTTATTGCCATTTTTGTTTTAAAAAATAGCTTGGGGTGCTTTACATTGTCCTGTCTGCAAAAAGTACCTCCAATTTTAGTAAAATAAATAAATAAATTACATAATAAAACCAAAACTGGACCATGACACAGTGTGGCAAAAATGGGTCACTGCTATCAGAGAGGCATCAGCAGAGGGAGTCAGGGACACAAGTAGGAATGGTTTGGTCATTTCAAACCATTCCTACTTTCCTCATTTCCTCTTCCATCACTCTGAACACTTTCATACACTCTTATTATAACCTCTGTCACCAACATCATCAACAAAATGGACCAACAAGAGCACAGCATAATGATATTTGATGTTATCCTGACAAACCATGACCTATGCACATATATTGATCAATCTATTCTTCAGAGCTCAACATACACATATAGTTCCGACAAAACCTTACATAAGTTCATTATCGATATGAGTTTCACATTATCTCCTTCAACTGAGTTTTCTTTCCCTCACAATGCCAACAAGCACTTTTGCAGTGAAGCTTTCTAAACTGAGAACCGGTGCACGGTGGTGCCAGTATCATGCTGCGGGGCTGTCTTTTTGAGTCTGTGTCAGGAAAGCAAATAATTTGGATAAACTCTAATTCTGTTCAGAAGATCGATGGGCAAAACAAGCATGGGTGGAGGTGCAAGTTAAGGTGAAACTGAAATTGAAATCAGCACAGTCTGTTGAAGCTTAGATACAGTTAAGCTTCACTTTCTCTGTTTAGAGTCTTAAATGTTCTGCCAGAATTATGCAAGAAGCTGGCTAATGGGCACGAGCATGTGGTCGACTTCCTAAGCAGACATTTAGCAAAATACGAGAGGGGGTGCATGTACATATTAAAGTTAAAATATAGATTTGGAGATGAGTCACGTAGGATGTGATGATACATCTTCATTTGGACACTAGCTGTTGGAGGATTGAGAGGAGGAGCGTCAGCATGTGGGCAACTTAAGACCAGATGGAGCTTAGAAAAAGAAGGAACATGAATATAAGTGAAGAATGAAGGAGGGAAGCAGAGGGAGATAGTTGGGCGTAGTGAGATAGAAGAGGAGTAGAAGGAGACTACTGATGAAATGATGCCCCGCAGGGAGAAAAAGAGGGCGGTGTCAAATGAACATGATAAACTGAGATTGATTGGTGAACTGGGTGTGAGTAGAAAATTGGATAATTAGAGCCGTGGCTGGGATGTGGCCCTGCTCCCCAGCCTACACCATCATGTTAATTTAATTTAAAATCTAGACCCTGTGGGGATTAGAGAAAATGTTCGGCACATCCAACTTTACGCATCCAATTCTTCAGTGAAGTTACAACAACGAGCCCAGTCAAACAGAAGGACGGCTCAGACGAATCATTAAACTCCTAAGAGTAATAGCTCATTTCATCCGACGTCCCTGCCCCCACACCTCGTCTCCTCAATTCACAGCTGACTTTACAGCGTCTCAGCTCTGTTTGCTGACGCATCAGTAGTGGCACCAGAAAGACAAGTGTGCCTGTAAGAGAAGAAGAGAAGGCAGACAGTGAAAGAAAGACGCCCCGGCGGAGAAACGTGTAACGGGAGAGAAGCAGAGCGGGCCAAGCATCAGAAGTGTGGCTGAATGAAGGAGAAGAACGAAATCATTATTGTCAAGCATGTAGAGATAAAGAGAAGGTCACTGAGCCTCATATGAGAGCTGTGCTCAGAACATACGGGGCTCTGTTTGCGCCCAAGGGGACGTGACGTTTTTATTACATTAACCACCACAATGGCAGGATTTCTCTTATCCTGTCTGTTTTATTGTTCTGGTCCAAAGCTTTTCCTCTATGATTCCCTTCTGGATAAAAAGCAAAAACTCAATAGTCTGACGTCCTATAAGAGGGTTTTTTTATTTATTTATTTATTTATTTTCATTTCATTCAGAGTTGGCAGTCACTCTGCAGCAGAGTTTTACCTCAGCTTTACCTGCAATTGAAATAATTTTGAGATCCATTGAATCCTCTCCAGTGAAAAAGAGATGTTCGAAATCATCACTAGGTTTTTCTATTGTTTTCTGGAATATTCAAGTAATCAATACATTTCTGACTTAATGTTTGAATTTGGGATTTGTGGCAATAAGCTGTGATTTGTTATATGTGGTAAAAAATGGTTTTGAGGTAAACACTTATGCTATTGCTGCAGGGTGAGTCCATACTTAACACGTTTGGGAACAAAAAGGATTCTGTTTAATAAAATCATCACCTAATGGTGTCCGAAGTTTTGATCTTGTGTCACATCCAAATGTAATTTGAGATTGTTGTAAATATGGCAAATTTGATTGACAATTTTCAAGAGTTTTAGTTCAAGATTGTCACTGACGCATCTTAACTTGGAAAACATTGGGCACATCAAAAACATTCATTATTTACTGGCGATATTAACTTCTTCCTTCCATTTAAAAGTAATAGTAAGTGGGATTGGATTGAAAACATCTAGTGACTTTTTTGCTTTGGACACCAACCATATAATAAAACTTTCTTCTTTTTTTTTGAAGAAATAATTACCCCATATTCTATTGTTGTTGCTGAAAAAAATCATTTGCATATCAGCAAAATATAAATCCATTAATACCAAAAAATTGGAAACCGCAATGATTTTCTCCGACAGAGTCAAACATGACAGAGTCAGATCCCAGTTATGCTTCAGATCTGCAAGGATTTACAGATCCAGTTTCTAAAAAAAAAAAAAAAATCATACTGCATTTTTTCATCAAAATATATGTCTAATATTTGTGAATCCTTACATGTTTTTAAGGTAATGTTCAAAAGGTAATGAATAAATAAAATCACAATAAGATAATGTTTCTGCTATTATAAGTGATAAATAAATATTTTTCTGCTGAAGATCACACATTATGGAAAAACAAATCATGAAAACAAGTAAATAAATCAATCCTTATTTTAATTCATGATGTATTTTTCTACTGTAGCAAACCTTTTTTCACTAAACACCCCTCTCACAGTGACTTTACTAGCCTAGTAGATCACATCACTTCTCCTTTTGAAAACCTGTATTGACAGTTAGATTAGGTCTTCTGTAGCCTCAGGTATAGGTTAAGGAGGACGTAATGCCTTAATGCCTTGTTTACACATCGCCCAAGCTCCCACTGCCCCCGAAATGTTGTTTGAATCAATGGGGGTTGGGGAGAGCGCAGCTTCTAGTGTTGGTAGAATATATAGAAAACATTTACATGTAGAAAAACAAATAATTTTGGTGATTTGCTTACCAAAGGAGAACAGAAAGAACAATAAACTTAAGTTAGTCCAATTTGATGGTCATTGATAATGCCCATGGCTGGATTTGGATCAATTATGGTCTGGCAGACGTGCAGAATCATGACCGATCCCCAGGGCTTAAAGAACACAATTCAATTTTCCTCAATAAATGTAATACCATTAGGCTGGATAAAAACAGGCAACTTACAAGGGAGGAGTCTTTTAAAAAGCAAAGAGGTGGATGAGGTCGGAAGAGACCTAGCGGTTGTTCAGAGGAAAGAGGACACCAACAGAGGATCTCACCAGATAAATAGAAAAGAAGAAGTGCAGATGCTTCACAGAAGGTCAAACTTTGTCTAACATTACAGACGGAGAGGGCAGAACACAGAAAGAAAGCGGGTCTGTTATGTCACACGAACCCTGAAATCAAACAAGACAAATGCGAGCGTATTAGTCTGGAGGATTACATCATTTTTATAGCAAGACTGGAGAAAAAGTTCCCTCGCAGTTTGTTTCTCGGCCTAAACTTCAGTTCAACTTCGGCAAGAGAAGTAAGGAAAAGAAAAACAACTTGAAAGGATCTGTCCGCCAGCATGAGGATCTTCAGCAAAGACGTCCGCCTTCAGGACTTCACCATCATGTATTTCACTGGCCTGGCTGCCCTGATGGTCATCCTAGTGGCTTCGTATCAGGCGCCCTCCAACGCCGTCGACGTGTCCAGCCTAAAGCCGAGCCCTTCCAGTTCTCTGCCACCTCTCCCCATGCCTTTCCGGATGCCTCTGGACCCACTTGGAAACCTGCAGCTGGCCTGGAACATCAGCTACGCCACCCAGGAGGTCTACATACAGCTGAGGGTTGCAGAGCTCAGACATGGGGTGGTCCTGGGGATGTCGGACCGCGGTGAACTCACCAACGCAGACCTGGTGGTGCTGTGGGACAATGGAACAAGGAGCTACTTTGGGGTAAGCAAAATTGATGCTGGTCTATGTTTTGAATTAAATTTTTTTTTTGCAGGGATTTCATAAAGAATCTTAAGGAGAAGGGATTACCTACATTTTCTTGTCTCTCCATGGTTGTAGGGGTGTGGGATAGGCATTTTTGTACAAGCAGCCTGCAGAAGAGTTTTGCTGCATGATCACAGAGTCGCTAAAGATGTTATCGAGCCTTCCTAATTGGAAATCAGTCAAACTGCACTAATAGCTGCAGCTCTACTGGGAATCATTAGCAGATATTTGCATATCAAAGCCAAATCACATGTTAATTAAGATGTGCGAAATGCTGTTTTTTTTTTCATTACGCCTCACACAGTTTTTAAGAAATCTGAATGAAATTTCAACAGGAGATTTGTTGGTATTATTTCGTTTCTGATTAGGTCTCTCACTACCTAATCAGTGTCTGCAAGGAAACATCAACAAAGCAAAGGAAAAAAAAAATCAGTGCAGACATCTGATTAATGAGAAAAAAAAATTATATTTGTCACATATAAAAACAAAGACATGGGGCTGCACAGTGGCGCAGTGTTGCCTTGCAGCAAGAAGGTTCTAGGTTCAATTCCTGGCCTGTGATCTTTCTGCATGGAGTTTGCATGTTCTCCCTGTGCATGTGTGGGTTCTCTCCAGGTACTCTGGTTTCCTCCCTCAGTCCAAAAACATGATTGTCAGGTTAATTGGCCTCTCTAAATTCTCCCTAGGTGTGTGTGTATGGTTGTTTGTCCTGTCTGTCTTTGTGTTGCCCTGTGACAGACTGGCAACCTGTCCAGGGTGTACCCTGCCTCTTGTCTGGAACATTAGCTAGAGATAGGCACCTCCTGACCCCACTAAGGGACAAGGGTGTACAGATAATGGATGGATGGAAGAACAAAGACAGCAGCAACAGTAAATGATTTTGACATGATACCATCAATGGAATCCTACAGTGAGTAATGTCTTAAGGAGATATATCGAGCCCAGCCGCCCAATATAGCTCACTTTTTTCTCTGCAAACTTCTAACTCACACTGGACAAGGTGTACTATGGCCCACATGCTTTATTAGATTTGTACAAAATGCACACTTTCTAAACTGATGTCTTCAAAATCCACAGAGTTCGTGTGGGACAGTTACATAACAGTAACAGTGAGGAGATGAAAATGAGAGATCTTAGGTGTTATTTTGGACAGGTAGGAATGTGAGAAACAGACGAGGCTACAAAGCCTTCTGGCAGAGAAGAACATCTTGTTTGCCAGGTTGGGGAAGGTTTCACAACACCAAATGCCACTCTTTTTCGAACTAGCTCTTTTTTTATGGATTATATCATAATTCTCCATCAAACAACTGACTACAACTGCTGCACATTTGTCACAGTTATTACCCATTAACCAATTTTGAGTTCCTTTTTTATTTATTGGGATTAGAGAACTTGTATCTGTGTCTTAATAACCTACTATTACTTACTTTTGCCCTTTCTTGAAATATCAAACAGAAACATGTAGCTGTCTTAATTGTCACAGTGATTATAATAATTTCTTTTTCACTTCACAATGTTTTTTTTCCAAACTTACCAACAAACTAGCTCATCTGTTCATCAGTTCATTTGCGATGGCGGAGGATTTACAGTACTTTAAGAAAGTATTCCAGCCCTAATATTTTCTTTCACATTTTTTCATGTTACAGCTGCAATCTTCAACATATTTTATTGACATTTCAAATGGCCAACGTGAAGTAATGTTTAACTAAGGAGGTTATGGAAAAACTATGCCTGGTTTTGAATGTTGTTTTACAAAAAAAATCTAAGATTTTCTTCCAGTATTGCCCTGTATTCAGCTTCATACAGCTTCCCAATAACTCTGGACAGTTTCCCTCTTCCTGCTGAAGAACAGCATTAAGCAGCATAATGCTGCCACCGCCATGTTTCTCCAGTGGCAGGATGTCCTATGTTAGATTTGCACTA
>NW_015112632.1:428287-441211 GCF_001443285.1 Poecilia latipinna
TAAAGACAGTTGGTTGCACTGGATTTAACTTACTGCAGGGGTGGCAAAGTATAAGAGGATGAATACAAATCCAAACTACATTGAAATTGTATTGTATATATTTCCATTCTCCTTCCTTTAAATGATGCTGTTTCAAAGTACTGTAATTAAAGATTGAAGTGTTCAGGTGGTCCTGTTTCACCTCATTATCTCCTACAGGACGCATGGAGTGACAGCAAAGGCCGTGTGTCACTGGATAGCCAACAAGACTACGAGCTGATTGAAGCTAAACAGAAAGCTGATGGATTTTACTTGCTCTTCAAAAGACCTTTTAGTACCTGTGATCCCAGAGACTACGTCATAGAGGTAAGAAAAGAGATTATTATTGAGTTGTTCTTTTATTTCCTGTGTGTGTGTCTGTGTGCATCAGCCTCCCATATTTAACTTTGTAGTTGTTTAAAACCTTTCTCCTCTGACTTATCAGGAAGGAACCGTGCACGTCATCTATGGCTTGTTGGATCAACCACTTGCCTCTCTTGGAGATCTGAACCTATCCAGAATCCACATGGGGGTGCAGAGAGTGTTGATGCTTCGCCCTGACATGCCGTCTCCCACTCTGCCTCCAGAGGTGAAGACAATGGATGTTCTTGCTCCAAATGTCATCATACCAAACCAAGAAACTACCTACTGGTGCTACATCCAGAAGTTGCCTGATGACATGTCCAAGAACCACATTGTCATGGTATAAGGATATTTCAAATAATAAATACTTCGCATTTGGTCTTTTTTTTTTTTTATCAATACTTGAATGAATAAATATTTAAAAAACTGTTTGCTTTTTTACTATTTCCTCCAGTATGAGTCTGTGATAACTCCAGGTAACGAAGCCATCGTGCATCACATCGAAGTGTTTGAGTGTGCACCAGATCTGCGGGAGCTACCACAGTACAGCGGCTCCTGTGACGACAAGATGAAACCCAAAAAGCTCAACCTCTGCCGCCATGTGCTGGCTGCGTGGGCAATGGGGGCCGAGGTATGATGGCAAGTCATTTCCATAATGTGAATGGGACCTTTCCACAATAACATCCATGACAAATAATCCAAGACAAGCCAGGACACTCAAATGTCAATTAAAGGATGTGACAATTGGGTTAAATGTCATCAGTTAATAAAAAATGATTTAAATATGCAAACACCAAATATATAGAGCAGTATAACTGTAAATAGACCCCTGGTTTAATGTAAATACAGAACATCTAATTGAAACGGAGCACTGGGACGAACTTGGCTAAGTCCAGACCTTGCACCTATTTTAAGAGACAAACAAAAGCTCCCACGCGAGTAATATTAAAACTTGGAGCTGCAGGCTTTAATATTCTGTAAAGATGTTCCCACACACATCACTTCTATTAAGAGACAGTCTGTATGTGGGAAGCACACAAATATTTATAAACTTGCATACATGAAAAGAGAAAAATACACCCACAAAAAAACAGCAAATGAAAACCCTTCATGAATGCATCTAAATGAGACGTTTCAGAGGCGATACAAAAAAAAATGTCATATATATATATATATATATATATATAATGGGTCCTTAAAATTAGATTCATGTTTTTTCAACTAGTTTTGAAACGGTTTTTTTGTGCCACTGGCACAAAATTACTTTTTTTGTTTTTATTACCTTTACTGCAAAAATAGAAGACTAGAACTTGCAGAACCGCATGTTACATTTGAATAATCAGCTGGGAAGAATAATGCCATTCTTTTTTCTGTGCCCCAATAGTTTTTATCTCGCATGTTCTGTTGATATCTATTGTGGGATTAGTCGGTAATTACAATGGCTGTGGTGAAAAAATATGGAGATAATTCCTGAGTTTCTTCTGACAGATAAGACGTCCTGGCCAGAGTAAACTTTGTCTTGTACAACTTGAATAAACAAACAAAATGTTTATTTACAACCTTCTCAATAATCCATGAATTTTAATTATTTGGTTTTGGTGATGAGCGCTGAGTCTTTCAGGTTTGAAGGCCTCCTTGGCGTCACCCTAATTTTCAGCTTCCTCCACAGAGTCTCTATAAGATTGAAACTCCAAAATATTAATATGACTTCCTGTCTGAGGAAACATGTTGCTCAGGTTAAATATTGGCCTTAAAACTGATAATCTACAGTGTGGGGGGGAAAAAATTGGGATTAACTGCAGATTTTGTCCAAATGACAAACTTTCGACTCCACAGAAGTAGAGTACAAGGCCATAGGGTAACAAAGCAGCGGCTGAGTAAGTAAAGCAGCCCGCTCTCCACATAAAGCAAAGAGGACAGGGAACAGCGAGGCTGTCACCATATTTCTCTGTACCGCTTCCCACTGTATCGCAAGCAAGCCTGGCCCCTCTCCGATTGGATTATCTGCCAGCTAAACAAAAACAAGCAGGATGCCTTCTGTGAGCTGTGAAGACAAGATTAGGTTGGAAATATTCAGGCCTCTTTCATCACCTTCTTATAGTGTTGTTTTATCCTCCTAGGCAGTGCACTGAAAGAAGAGGGTATTGAAGCCTTGTAAAGCAGCTGAAAAAAAAGGGGGAGAACTAAATTATGGAGAACTGTCCTTTTGAAACAGTGGAAGAGCAAGTTTAAAATGTTTTTTTTTTTTTTTTTTAGAAAAATACACTTTACACGCCAGCATAGGATTTCAAATTGTTTGATAGGTTCAAAAACACAAGTAAAGTTATCTGATGTGCAACTTTTCTTTGCAGGGTAGCAAATTCTAATTTTTCTGTTACCTTTCAGATACTAGAGACTAATTTATTCATGTAAAACATTTAAAAAGTATTTTATTTTTAAGGGAAAATCTTGATTACTATAAAACATGAGTGTAATTCTAACACAGTTGGTAAATGAACTGTAAATTGTAAGTCGTCCAATTAGCCACTGCACTACGCAAACTCCTGCTGTGGTTTTTCTCATGAATCTTATATTTCATGTGTTCCCGTGCTTGCAGGCTTTTTACTATCCTCCCGATGCAGGCCTGGCCATAGGTGGACCTGGTTCCTCAAGGTTTCTTCGCCTGGAAGTCCATTACCACAACCCTCTCCTTATATCTGGTACACACATCAATACTTAACTGAACTGGATGTACTGCCAATGGCAGACATATTCTTCTAAGAAAAAATAGATCAGCTGATTTGACTTTTGCAAATATGTATCTGGATGTGAAGTATCTGTGTATTTCACATTAATATTCTCATGTTCCTTGATATGAATAATTTGAAACATGTTTCTGCTTTTATGAAAAGTCTAGCGGTTTTAATCAGAAGAGGTGTGGCTAAATGTAATATTACAGGTTGTACGTGCGCCAATGACAATCTGTTTTCTGCTGGTTTGTCATTCAGAATCATGAGAAGACATATGAGATGTGTACACAGCTTCTCTGTGCTTGCTCTGATGCTGAAAATAATTAACTTTGAATCTTCTTCCATCACAAACTGACTTTCTGGCCACCTTGTCAGGGCTGGTCAAGTGGCATCTCAATTAAAATTCATGACTTGCAAAATTTGCAGTAAGTTAAAAAATGTTAACTTACTATAAGATCAGACTTTTTTTTTTTTTACTTTTCTCATTTTTGTTTAAAAACAACAATTAGCAATTAGCATTTCCTTGTCATGTCCAAGCTATAAGTGCTTCCAAACACATAGAAGACCAGACAAAGTGTCTATTTGACACTTTCAGTCAATGATCACTGACAACTTAAATAGCAAAAGGCTGCTACAGAAAACAAAAAGGAAAAAAAAAAACATCTTCATTTTTACATTTTTCAAAGACTGGGAAGGTGCACAAATATTCTACCTGTGGAATATTTTTCAAGTATCACAGTTACCGCACATGAAACATTAATGAGTCTGTATTTTTAATGCAGGCAGGCATGATTCATCTGGGATACGACTGCATTACACTCACAACCTGAGGCGGTACGATGCAGGGATCATGGAGCTGGGCCTCGTTTACACTCCTGTCATGGCGATCCCTCCAAAGCAGCATACCTTCTATCTCACTGGGTATTGCACATCTAAGTGCACCCAGACTGTACGTACATAAAAGCTTCATCGCTTAGTGGTTCAAAAGCTGAGAAACTCAGCTTTGAGATTTATCGGTAACCTAAAAACTCTTTTTATTTGTCTGCCGGTTGTCTCTCTAGGCTTTGCCTCCGGGAGGTATCTATGTGTTTGCCTCCCAGCTGCACACCCACCTGGCTGGCCGTGGGGTCAGAACAGTTTTGGTGAGGGGAGGGAAAGAGCTGGACGTGGTACAGGAAGACCAACACTTCAGTACAGAGTACCAGGTGAAAGAAAGGACATCTCTAACCATGTCAATGCTAAAATGATGCACCTTCGCAATTTTTTTTTCTAAAACAAAAAGATTGGAAAATTAATTTAAAAAAAATCATACTTTAAATGATTTCAGAAATACTGTTTAAAAAATTTCAAGAGGAAAATCAAAACTCTTTTTCCCTATGAGAAAACTTTTTATCTTGTTTCATAAATATGATCATCCTTAATTTACAAATAAACAGTAAAAAGTTTATCAGAAGTTAAGAAGAAAGAAGTGTCCATGTTACAAACAGAAAGTGTTATGTGGGCAAACTAGGTGCCACATCACAGCTTTTCTCCATTATTATTCTAACAAATAAGAAAAGCTTAAAGATTTATTCATCATGTCGTCATTTAACCACTTTATCTTCCAGGAAACTGAAACAAAACAGAGTGCAGTCTATTACTCATTTTCTAATAAACTCTTGTTATGATGGCTTGTTTAATAAAAAAAAAACAATATAACGTAATTTAAGAAATAATATTAACACAATATATATTTTACTATACCAGCACTGAAAAGCCTTTTTAAGCAGTTATTCGTGGAAGTTACAAACTGCTACTGTGCTAACTTCCTGCAGCAGTTGGCTGTGCTAGAGTGCTAATGTGACTGTGTGCAAAAATCTGCTTCAGAGGAGACAGCTGCTATTTCAAAATCTCTGATTCAGAATAACAATAATAATAAAATGCTTCTTTTCTTGAACAGAGCCACTAATTTATCAGCCAACAGCTTGAGGTAGTTTGAAAATGCTGCCAAACTTCCTGCCGCATCTAGCTGTGCTACAAGGCTAATGACATCTTGATTGTAAACAGAAATACCAATAAGACACAGGTGGCACTTTTTTTTTTTTAATTTCTGTCCTACTAGAGTGTTAGCTAGCATTTCCACATTTTGACTTTTTGTGGTGGGTTTAGTGTGGCTTGTTTTCCATTTCCTCATCCACCAAAAGGGGGAGCTACAGTCACAACAGCCACCCACTTCCGGTATGGATGACAAAATAACTCATGTCATGGTTTAAGGACTCATAACACACTATAATTTTGAAGCTGCAACAACCTTATCTGTCAGCTCTAAAGTGAGAAACAGAGGCATTAATATGTTGAGTTACAGCCCAGACGCATGCTTTTTGCATGCTACATATTCTCGTCACCTGTTATGTGATAAAATCTCAATATGATCTAATGTGAAACCCATCTAAATGTATGTTGAGTGGCGTTAATTCAGAACCTGAGGCCTCGTTAGACATATGAGGGCCTTTGTAACAACGTTCTCCGCCAAGCTAACACATTTTCTAAAATTTGTCAGCATAAAAAGTCCTGGGGAGGGAAACGGCTGCCATTCCTCCTCTCTGTAATTAAAGTGTTTGTACAGAATGATGCAAATATACTATGCTGAATTGTATGGTTAACTCTGAAGAACAATAAATGCATCCTGTTTTAATTAATTGTCAATCATACCCAAACTGATTTTTAATGTGAAGCACAATTGATTTTTGACTCATGAATCCTTTTGTTCGGCTTAATTTGCTCTCTTCTTACATGCAGACAATCCGAGTTCTGAAGAAAATGATAAATATTTTACCAGTAAGTATAACATTTTGTGGATTTTTGAATAAAAAAATGTGTGTATATATTTCACATGTGAAAAACAATCTATCTATTTCAACTGCTTTCTTTTTTTTATTTCATTCTTAAGAATAGCAATTTACAACTCAGCTGGTTCAAGTTTATTCATATTTCCTTCCCGTTTGCTTGCACATCTAATTAGATAATCTTACCACTGTGTGAAGCATTTAATTGAATGTAAATAGAAGGAGGCTGTAAAATCTAAGATGTGATGGGGAAATTCCCAGAAGATTGACCAAAAAGCTCTGATACACAAAACACATTCCTTTTTGACCCCAAACTGGCTGCTGCTACTGCTTGTGTAATTATTGTTCTGTCCTGCAGGGCGACGTCCTTATTACAAAGTGTACTTACAACACAGAGGACAGGAGCAAGCCTACAGTGGTGAGAAGTTTCAGTCTTTAAACGAAAGCTTGTTTTAACACTGTGTCCCTTAGTTCCCCCTCTGATGTCCCTCACACTCATTATTTTGTTCTGCTCTTTTCTCCACAGGGAGGTTTTGGCATCATGGAGGAAATGTGCGTCAATTATATTCATTACTACCCTCGGACTCAACTGGAGCTCTGCAAGAGCCACGTTGACCCAGGGTACTTGCAGAAATATTTTAGCTTCATTAACAGGTACTGCAGAAAGACTCTTCAAATCGTTACGAATTTCTAAAACTTGGATGTCTTTTATGCCAATTTCAGTCAGAAATATTCAAATCAATCAGGAATTATATATTTGTTTTTTTATAATGCTGGTATGTTTATCAATCTCCTCTTTTATTTTCAGAGGAAAAACAAAACTAATATATTTTTATACAAAATGCATTCCAATGAATATTTTTCTCATACATATGAAGCTCAGACTATTTACACAGCTCTACTGTTTTTAATGAGAAACATAAAAATACTATAATAATTTTGACAAAATACATTTCAAGGAGTGCTTAATTATTAATATTAAAAACACTGAAATGGGTCAATGATTAGCAGGAACAATGAAAACGAGGAGAGCCGGGGTTGAAACAATTTCAGCTTTCTAAAATCTACTGTAAAATATTTTTTCCACTTTAAGTCAATATTTTACAATTATTCTCTCCTTCTACAAACATATTAAATATTAATTCTATTTTTGGAATTTTATACATTTAAAAGGTCATTAGGTGCATTTTTCCATTGTTTGAATCTGTAAAAAAAAAAAAATTAAAATGCATCACACACACAAAACACACAATCAAAAGCAAGGGCAAAAAAAAAAACATTAAGTATGAAATTTTGCAGTAGTTCTTGTTAAGATTGGACAAAACATGAACTTTGTTGGTTTGATAGCTAATCTGAGCTATTTTCATTCAACCCTGCCTAAATGGAAGGAAAATTAAACCAGGATAGCACAAAATGTCCCCGAGATCTGTGAAGAATTAGAGAAACAAATGGGGATTTTATCCCCCTTCAAACCCGACAAACTGCTATCCTCTAAAAGGAAAGATAAGCGTTTTAAAATACCTCGTCTCCTTCTTTTGTGGACTTTCTTCCCCGATTTCTCCTCACTCTTCCCATCAAGGTTCCATGGAAATGACCAGTGTGTGTGTGGCGATGTTGGTGTGACAGATCAGTACGCTCAGCTGCACTGGGACGATTTTGCCGGAGAAGTGCTGGACTCTCTTTATAACACGGCTCCCATCTCCATGCACTGCAATCAGTCCACTGCACGCCTCTTTCCTGTGAGTCCCTCATTCATCAAATACACATATATTTACAAGCTACAATGGACTGGTGAGCTACCAATTTAACCAAATCAATGTGGATATCATTTCTGCAGAAGAGTCAGACTCAGTCAGAAATAAACCCACACAAACATCCAAGATGTTGGGATGAGAGTGAGTAAATTGATTGCAAATGGTACGACGACCTTAATCAAGATTTCTGGACAGAAATGCTCTTTCGTCAGAATACTAGATTTAGGAATTCTGGCTTGTAAAAACAGGAGTCAAATTTAAAACCAATTTATTTAAATTATTTTCTTAATGTCACTCTGCAGCTCAGTGACATGGAGCGAAGGCAGCTTTATCAAAGTATGTGGTTAGAAGAGAAATGTTACGGACGGGAATATGTCATGGAAAATATAACTAAAACACCATGCCTCATGGAAAATCTACTAAAGCAGGACCTTATCATTTTAAAAGTCCTTTAATGTCAAGCCCAGCGTGTGGTCTCTTCTCACACTGACGTGTCTCTATAAATTGTTGAACGAATGTGTAAGAAAAAAAAACCCTAAATGAGTCAGCGTTTATACTTGCAGTCATTCTCATTGTTCCTCAGTGATTTCTTTTACAATATGTTTGTTTTTGCTTGCAAAACTTTGTAAGTTGATGCAGCAAGTACAGGCTAGAGTTATTCTAACAAACAACCGGAGGCCGAAGGGCTCGGCCTCAGAGCAGCCTCAAAGCGTTGCACACAGCAACGGGCTGCCTCAGCATGGTGGCATGAATCCTTCACTTAAAACGTTTCAGATCATCAAGCAAACTTTAAATTGAGACAAAGATAACCGTTGTCAAATTAAAAGCGACTCGAGTAAAATGTCTCAAACATATGAATGAATAAGTGCTTGATTTAAATAACCTGAAAAAGAAAATCTAGTTTTACTAACAGTGACGTAACAATAGAGGCAGTTTTACGCTAACTGGTTTTGCCTAATTTGCATTTCCTGAATTGCATTGTTCTTTTGAAGACATTTACACATTTATTGTCCTTGGCAAATTATGTTTACTATAAATGTTTGTGCTTAAATGTGATCAAGACTGCAGAGTTGTTTGTGTTATATAAAGAAGCCGAACGGAAGACCAATGAAGACATATGGAGTATCTGGACATTTGTTGAAAAGAAACAGAAGAAAATGCCTTTGAATAAAACTATTATTAATTTTTCTCCCAGGGTGAATGGGAAAAACAGCCCCTGCCAGAAGTCACCTCCATCCTGCCAAAACATCGCTACCCCTGTGAAGGAGGTGCAGAGTCGTACAGCTGAGCCGGCGCCGCTCCAGTCTGAGCAGAAACATCTGGAGTAGTTTGAGGACAGGGAGCGACCAGCGGACCAACAGGAGATTAAAGAGGATTATTAAATGTGACTTAGTTTGAATCGAGTTTTATCTCTACATTAGCTGATAAATAGCATCCACTGCTTACTGTAATTATATGCCTGTGCAGACACCCACCAGCTGTGTTTATTATTAGTGCATACTAATTAAGCTAATCGCAGTGTTGTTCATGTGTTACATCTAATGAAAAATGACAGTGAGATATTTGACATCAGAGGTCTGTCAATGTAAAAACAAAAACAAAACATAAAAGCTATCCAAAAATTAACAGAAAAAGTTTGTTCCATTTCTCACGATTCTGTTAAATTACAACTAAAGCGTTGCATTTGTCATATAGTTAAATAAATAAATATTGTATGTTACAGTAAAATGTTGGATTACCTTCCAGTCTTTTCCGTATTTGATTGTTCCTATGGAGGTTTTGTTTTTGAAAAGAAAAATGCACAAAGTGCTTTAGGTAAAATCACATTTTATTAATAAAGAAATTCTCTTCAACACAAGTAACAAGTCTAGATTGACATCAATAATTTACTTTGACTGTTTCTCTTTGCATGACTCATTTGTTATTTAAAGTCAGCGCTGACTTTAAATAACGATTAATTAGTAAACATTTTGTGCTTGATGTGCAGCAGCAAGCATCAGAGAGATATACTAGAGTGATGCTAAGCAACTTATAAACCCTTCCAGTGACTAAAGGGCACCTTATGTTTTAAAGGCTCAGTTACAGAGTAAAGAATTTATTACATAAAGAGCACGAAGAGCATGTAATAAAGTAGCATTACTCCTACAACTTTTACTCCATACTCAGTAACTTTATATCGACGATGCGGCTATTTGCCACTTCTGAAGATTCTTGTCTGGCAAAAATAATCTTAATTATGAGGTAATCAAAATGTCAGTGTCACTGAAGCTGTGTTTTTATTATGCTAGCCTGAAACTTCAGCCCTACAATTTAATGACCCCGAATCCTCAACCAGAGATTCTTCAAACACGGTTAAAACTCGGCATTCTGCAGTCGTGAATGTTAGTCAGTCTCCAATTCTCTTATTCTTTGAAATTGAATTAACGTCTAAATTGTAGCAATTAGTTTAACAAACTAAGCCGACGCCACTCACAGAGCAGCAGCCTCCATTCTTTTAACCTTAAAAACTCTGATGCACATTCCTGAAGGGTTATGGCTGTTTTCGTTTCTGTCTTGGAACATTGAAACATAACAGAAATAGATTAAAACCTTGAAATATTCTCTCTTCTGCCCTTTCACATCCATTTCAAAGGATCAGAGTAATATCAAAAACTGAAAGCTTCCATATCGCAGCCATTTTCTTATGTAAATTTCTACTTTGCTCATCTGTTTGTAATTTGACGTAGACTATATAGATGCAGGATGCTAAGTCCAGTTCTCAGACTTACCAGTAAAAAGTTGCAACTTAAGATACAGTAACACTTTGATTTTAGGAGAGCTGAGGTTTAACAATGTTTGAAAAAGTTTTTTTTTTTTTTAAAGTGCACTACTTTTTATTTTTATTTGCCTCTGTGGAGTTTTTTTAACCTGTGGAAAAAGAGCAGAGCTCATAGCCGTTAAGTACTTTTATGAAAACCTAATGGAGCAAAAAGAGCCTTCATGGAATATTGTGACCCCTATCGCGTTAATGTTAAAAAATATTCATGATAAATAGTTAACCTCATAAAAAACATCACTCTACCTCAGCCATTTGGTGGGCATGAAGCGCCAAAGGCACAGTTATAAAACTTTGAAGCCAGAAGCAGGAGGTCACACACAGTCAGTTTGCTAGATGGCTGAATATTTTACCCTTCAGGACGAAGCCTTGATCTCTAGTTGTTGGTGATCAAAAAATATGAAAAAAAAAGAAATATAAAAACAGCTTTGCTCTTAATTTAAGCCAAATTATATTAAATACTCAATTATCGGGGAAGCGGCAGGATCTGATTTACTTTGAGTAAAAACACACACACACACACACACACACACACACACACACACACACACACACACACACACACACACACACACACACACACACACACACACACACACACGCGTATAATCTCTTTTCCGAGCCCTTTTAGGACTTCTTTTGTTAAGGACACTCTCAGTGCTTCACATAAAACTTTACAACACAGACACGTCTATCTATGTTCATGATAATTAATTCTGTTCAACAGCTCAGTGCAAAGTGAGCTGCTACAGGAAGTAAGACTTTCAAAGTTAAAAACTGAGTCTTTAAAGTAATAAATATCTGGACTAATATCCTCTAATGAATTGCTAGTTTGGCAAAAAAAAACAAAAAAAAAACAAAAACGAATTATTCGGGTAAGTTATGTTTGCGTGCTGAGAGGATAGTGAAGTTTATTTAGTTCTAAAAAGACTTTGTCTTGATAAAAAGTCTTGAACTGGTGGAAATTTTATGGTAATAATCGTATAAGAGCACATGTCAAGGAATAGTGGACCTGCTTTGATTTTGAACATTTAAATCATTTAAATGAGCAAATATTGTTAAACTCAATCTCCTTCAACGTCACTTTATCGCTTCACATTTATGAAACACCATCAATGGCAGAGGTATACAAATGTAGTGGCAACTGAATGTGGAAAAGCAGCAGATTGCATATTATTCTCTAACCACATTGGCGCTCACTCGTAGATTCCTTTAACCCGTTTATTTTCAGGGTCGAATGGAGATTTGAGGTGCGCCTTGGCCTTGTACGCCACTCCCATCCTTTCGAGCGTGAACTCTCCGGTTTTAATGAAATCGGCACTGACCTGGTGAAGGAAATAAAAAGATTTAGTTGGTTAAAAAAACAACATGTAAAGGGCTTGAGGAAAGCAGGAATGAAAGAGGGATTTCAAAGGATTCACAACAAACAGAAACGAACAGCTTGGAAGTCCTGAACGCAGAAAGCAATTAAGCCGTTTGTGACTCGGCTGTCAGTTCCCTTGAAACACAGAAAGCTAATTTTCACTGACCAGCTCACATTTCCCTCTCGGCAGCAGCCCTCCCTACTGATCTCCCACTCTGTCTCTCAGTCATTTACACAGTGAAACTAACACAGCTGGCTGCCTCTTACATGAAAACTCTGAGTAACTCCAGGTTTTTATATAGAAACCTTAAATATCACTCGCCTGCAGCAAAGAAAATACCAACGCTTCATTGAAACAAAGATTTCAAGAGTAGCAAATGCATCGTAGCCCTTTAGAGAATATGTTTTTTACTTATCAGCTGGGTCAGATTTATGGTTATCCAGCGAGATCTATTTAGGAAAATACTTAGGTTAATAAATATTTAAGATAACAATTTAGATTTCAAGAAACATTCTCGTATGAAACAGTGATAAAAGGCTTTCTACAAGGTTTCCACATTCATGGTTTATCAATAATTACAACCTTGCTGAGATATTCAGCTTTACTCACTTCTCATTTAGTTCAGTTGAACTGAATGCTGTCCTACATAAGCATTAAATATTTTAAGTTTTTCTTTTAATCAATCAGCTTTGGTCCAAGAGAGATAAAAGAAATAATGTGAAACTAAGGGAGCAAGAGCAATCCCAGAAACCAAGACTGGATAATAAACGGGGAATACAACGTGCAACAAACTCACCACTCCTCCATCAGGGTTGCGGATGTATCCATAACCAAGAGTTTTGTCTATGAAAAAGCCGTAGTCGGCTCGCCGGAGGTGACCAACAGGGACGCCGTTACGGAAAATGGCCTCCAGACCGAACATTGGTATTTTTCTGGTGTAAAAGATAAGAAAAAACAACAATGGCGTTGCAACATACTTCTTTTAGATTTTTGAAAAAAAAAAAAAAAAAAAAAAAAAATATATATAATTATATTAAAAATAATAAAAAAATAAAA
>NW_015112632.1:444329-475102 GCF_001443285.1 Poecilia latipinna
AAAAGTTGAGAATCTGTGAAAAGGAGTAATAACTTAATTTTAGGCTGATGCTTTCCTAACTGAGAGTTCCAGATTTCTCTGCGCTTCCTTTCATTTAGAAAAACATGATACAAAAAAAAAAAAAAAATCATTATCAACCTAAGGAAGATATTTCTACAGATTAAGGCTCCAACTACGGATGGATGATCAAACAAAGTACAGCAATAAAAATAATTTTTTATAACCGACATAAAATACTACAATGAAATACTGCAATTTTCCATCATTTTCATGTCTGCATATTAATTTTAAGCAAAGAAAAAAAAAATTAAAAAAAAGAAACTTTTTTTCCCATTTTGCTGAAGGCTTAATTGCAGCCTTCAGACAGAGTATCTACTGACTCATCGATGGTGAAACAGACGATACGCCTCCTCAGCCCCTCTTCCTTCTGTCTCTCCAGCGTTTCCCGGCCCTGGAACGGGATGGAGCTCTTCAGTTTGCAGGTGAAGGCAAGCCCCGCCTCCAAAGGTGTGTCATCAGGCCGAAGGTCAGCGTGCCAGTGTCTGTACCCTGAAGAAATTTTAATTAAGAAACCGGGAATACGGGCTTATGAGCATCAAGACCTCCCCTCCTAAAACCGACTTTGCAGCGAAACAAATGTTGAGAGGAAATCATTATTTGAGCTGAATTTCAATATGTTAAGTTGTTTACGTTACCCTTCTCTATGCTGAGAGAGTCGATTGCTCTGTAGCCTGAATTGATGATGCCACGCTTTGCACCGGCGGCCATGACAGCACGGTAGACGGGAACACAGGAGTCTTTGGGAATGTGGAGCTCCCAGCCGAGCTCTCCGACAAATGACAGACGCATTGCTCGCACCTGGATGACAGACCGCGTAGAAAAGAGGGTTACGGAGGAGGAGGTATTTGTGTGGAGAATCAAGCTGCCACAACGAGGGTTCATCTGCGCTCATTCGCATATCTAGTTGGACAAAGAAAAGCAAGAAACAGAAAAAGAAATGAATGAGAGTCAGGGAAGAGGGTAAGGAAAATTTTTGCAAAAATATTGACAGGAGAAGATAGTACACACCACATGAGCAGGAAAGGAAATGTGGAAGGGGACAAAAAAAAAAATGAGGAAAGGAAACTTCTCCAACGGTTCTCGCAGTTGGTGCAATGACAGAAAGTCCATCTGTCCAGTCAGGGATCACTGCAGGCACCATATGCACATCTCCAAGCTCAGTGTAGGTTAGTACATTGAGCATAAGACCCTAACACACACCAGATGCATGCATGCCTCACACACCACCACACTCATGCACCAGGCAGCCAAAAAACAAACATACAGACAGAAGCATGACATGAAATTATACAGATAAATGTGTATGCTTGCGCAACTGCTGCCGCTGACAAGTTAGGAAAACAGAAACAGACAGAGAGAGAGAGAGAGAGTCTAATGAGCTGTGAGGGGGTGCGGAGGGGCAGGAAGAGCTCTGCTCACACAAACACCACTGCAACCATTAAACTGTCACCGAGACAAGGCCAACAACCAGCTGGAAGACAACACAAGCGCCTCGCTCGGCACACATCCCCACACGCTCCTGCAGCGACGAATGGAGATGCAGATCGCAATCGCCGGGACCTTGCATAATTTATGCAAGAGAAAGTAAAACAGACTGAGGTTGAGTGTGCCGATATGTGCCGCTGCATGAGTCTGTAATGAGTGCAACGCTCTCTCCTTTTAATCAGAAGGTCAGAAATCACAGGTCAAATCACAGACACCTTACAGAGTTATTAAACGAGTATGCGACAGACTGGAATGTAACAGAAAGCCACAATCATCCCTGCTAAAATAGTGCAATATAGTAATTGCTACTATCCATTATATTATCTATAATAATCTGTCTTTTTTATTTTGATGCCAAAATCATAAGAGTACATTTTAAAAAACACATTAAGCCTCAATAGGAGTAACGTATACAGCTATGTGCAGGTATAAAACTTTAACAATTCAATTATAAACCACTGCAAATGTCCCATTTAATTAAACTGGGGTTTCCAGTTCATATGTGGACTGATTTGACATGTTAGTAAGAACTATCATTTATTCTCCCTCAACACAATTAATAAGGAATCTCTATTCAGCAAATCTCAAAAGTAATAAACTTTTACTCAATAGCATACGACTGGTGCCGATGACCGAGTGTGATTCTTAGCGTTTTCACCTGATATCCTGCTGCGTTCACAAGCTTATGGGTAGAGAAGGGAAACGCTTCGTTGCTGAGATCTGCATCCAAAACTTCTTGCAGTACTTGTCGACTGTTAAGGCAAAAAAAAAAACAAAAAAAAAAAAAAACAGAGTCACAAACTATGTTAGTCATTCAACCTATGTTTGACCAAATCAGATGTGCCAAGTGTACGCAAACATGGGATTGTGTTTTATTTTTCATTCTCAAGCTAGATGTAAAGTCAGATACCAAAAATTGCTGGACTGAGTAAACAGAAGAGAAGTACATTGAAATCAGCTCGCAAGATGAATTGGTGACTATTTGGTCAACATCTCCGACTGGTGACTAGTCAGTTAGAAATGTAAAAATCCAATCTGTTTCTGATCGTTTAACACACGATTTCAAACCACTATCATTTCGCAATCATTGCTGATGGCTGACGTTAGTCATTTCCACTTTTAGTTCAGTGTTTAAAGACAAAAGCAAGAGAAGAAACTTGACATAAGAATCTATTTAAAAGGAACCCTCATTTTCATAACACATCTGTGGTTCATTCAGGCTGCAAGAAAGAGGAGAGCAATATTTCCAGCAGATAACAGAAAGGCTAAATAAAGTACAGCAGAGTTACACCATTTGAGTCCTTAAACTTTTCAAACTCAGTTAGTTAAGGCACATGCACCTTGTTAGGTCTAGATGGAGCCAAATTATAAAATATTTTTCTTCTTCCACTCTTCTTTGTGTTCTTCATCACTTCTGCTCCTCACCGTTTGTGGCTGATAAAAAAATTTGCAATCTGATACAACAATATGCACAAATTGGTACCATCTGCTGGACTAAATGGGCATTTTCACAATCTGCATATGTTCTGTGCTATCTGATTTACAAAGTTGGTGTAAAACTAAAAACAGGATGTGCAAAACAATTGTAAAAAAAAAAAAATGCACAAAGTTGTAAATTCTAAGCTGTAAGTTTATTATTAAAGAGAGTTATTATTTGATTTCTATGTCACTAAAATGTCTCTCAAACAGGAAACACTGGAATTAAGAGAAAATACGCAATCGTTCCTCCTGCAAGCTACACTGAAATCAATATTACATAATGATGAGTCAACACAAAATAATAAATATTTTATTTTTGCTCTCTTGGCCTCATATGCTTATGAGTGGGAAGACAAAGAAAACATCTTTTTAAGGATTTTTTTTTTTTTTTTTTGCCATGGTGTGGCAGGAAGCCAGGCGTGTGGATATTTGTGGAATGACTGAGGTTCTGCTTCTGCAGCTTTGTGCAAGTCCCTTTTTCTAGAAAGCAAGTGATGTAACAGATATAGAAGGATGTGGGCATGGACAAATATAAAGCTTTATTCTTGAGCTAATACGGGCTGATGTTTACCTCAAACTGTGCTCTCAAACTTTCTCAAGAGAATTAAAGAGCCAGGAAGCAAAGGAGGCTCTTGTCGTTTATTTCTTTTTTTTTGTCCATTTAGCATTGACTTCTCAGCTCTGCATACACACGGGATGTTTCATGATTCTATCAATTACGCATACTGTTAATAATTACCTAAACAAGCGGCTGAGTATTAGTTTCACACTTTGAAACATGGTGCCAAGCTGAGAGAAAGAAAATCTAAGACTCCTCTCATTGGGGAACTTAAGTGAGACGTCATCGGGAGAGAAAACCCCAACACATCTCTGTAAACACTGTGAACACATCTTCATGCTCCTCAAGCTTTACTGGGATCCATTTGCTTCATCAGTTAGCAAAAACATGACAGAGGAAGAGTAATTTTATGAAATTCCTCAACCAGGCAAGACATGAATATGGTACTTTGGAGAGGCAAAGAGAAAAAGAGAGAGAAGGAGAGAGAGAGAGAGAGACACAACACAAACTGCAATCTCGTACACACAGTTAGAAAAAAAGATCCACAAACAAATGAAGCGACTTGTCGTTGCTAGACTACAGTCGGGATTGAAATAATTATTCCTGGCTTGACGTAAGCAGATCAGTGAGGAAGACCATGAAAGCAGGGGGGCAAGGTGACTCAGAATAGGTCGACCAAGCAGGAAGCGAGGAACAGTGAGAGAAGACAAACGAGGAGATCTATTCGATCACCGCAGAGGGAGAAAAAAAAGGAACCGAGGAGAACAGAGGGTAAAAAAAAAAAAAAAAAAAAAAAAAAAGAAAGGCCTCCAGGAAAAGATATCGACAAATCCCACACAGAGAACAGGGGTGGACGGACCCTGCAGCTCCGTGAGCGGGAAGAAGAAAGGCAGAGGGCAGAAAAGTGGGGAGGAGAGGAGGTGAGAGAGAAGGAAAAGTTACAGAATGGGATCAAGAAAAAGTAAAGTTGGCCTTGCTTGCTCTGCGAGTAAAAAAAACAAAGAAATGCTGGAGGAAGTCAGAACAAACATGGGCTACCGGTTATTCACAGCATTCTGTTTTTTTTTTACCTGAGCGAGTCACCAACCAAAGGTTACGGCTTCGGTTAAACCACAAGGACAGTTCTACACGTGAAACTTTATTCAATGTGATGAAAACACATTTACAATGGAGGAGATGTTCACAATGAGTGAAAAACACAACAAAGAAGGAAGAGAGTAACAAAGAACAGGAAACAAGCCTTTAAAACGCCTTTCATGTCATGGACTTGGCAGGTTTTATCAGTAAAATAAAAAAAACTGATCGGTTTCTGGACATTCATCATGATGAATGTTAAATATAAGGGAAAAAAATCTTAAAATATATTAATCTTTTATTAAATCTTTAATTCAATTACGTATTTCTACATTAAATATTTACAAAAATTCTCTGCAATTTTGTTTATATTTATTTTACAAAAGTAACTGGTGCCAGAGTTATTGGTACTCTGAATAATTCATAGAAAATAAATTTAACTGAGGTGCTTTTGCCCTATGATGGGCTGGCAGCCCGCCTGGAGACGGGCACCAAACCCGCCCACCACCCTGTCGTTTCACAAAATTACCCTGATGAGAATGTTTTGCTGGCATGTAGATCAGTGGATTAGTTCCTCCTTTGCACTACATTACTAAATGCTGAAGCGTTTCCTTCTGTGCTGTAGCTCTTTGAGATTGAGATCAAGCAAATGATTCTAGCCTCACTATAAGATGTTTTTTTTGTTGCTGTTTTAGGTTACTGTCCATCTGTACTGTGAAATCCTGGTCCAGTCGTCTTTTCTGCAGCTTATCTACTCTGAGCACAAGCTCACATGCTGTTAATTAAAAAAAAACAAAATAGCGTATCTGTGATGTTTAGCCATCTTTACTGTTCAATGACTAAATCATAAATTTGACCTACATTATGATTTCCCCATTCTCTTAAGTAGGGATAAATGATGACCGTTCCACCTTCTTTCCTCGTCCCACCTCTTAGGCCCCTGGATGCTGATCATCCCCATGTCTTCGGAGTGGTCCGTCAGCTGGCAGTGGAAGCCTTGGTCCTGAATAACCGTCCGAATGTGGTTCCAGTTGTGTTCGGCGACTCCGCCTCCAATGGCAAGGTAGTATGCATCACCTGGAGCAAGAGAGGCCAGTAATTTGAGAAGATTAGGCACAGTTAGCCAGCAGAAAAATACAACATGATTAGTTAGCTTCTCGTTATATGTCGTATGAAGACGCCAGCTAACATCTTAAACAATATAACAATGCAGATGTGATCACATCCAACTGTTTAACTTGACTTTTTCATTCCTGTTTACTCGTGCTGATGGAATAAATCGAGGAAGCTTAGAAAATTATCCTACTCAAGTTCCTTTCATTAACGCTGGCATTTGGGTAAAGATATTCACTTGTGATTGCAATAAGTAATAATTCTGCCCATGTTCTTTCTTCCCTCACATCTCTTCACATTTTCGGCTCAGTTCTTTGGTTTGTGTTTTCAGGTGAAGTTCCTCAAAACGAGGACGTCAGTCTGTTTCTCACCATCTGATTGCGGCGCCAGCGGCAGCTTGGCAGCGCCCGGCTCCAGCCTGCTCACCGTCAGGTCGGCCTCCGCCCCTCCTCTTTTATTCAACATACACGTATACACAGTGGAACCTGAAACATGCACACACACCTGTCAGTGAATACTTATTTACAGTGCTTTGCAACAGCATTCATGCCTATTGATCTTACTTAAAAGTCACCACATGGTCAACATGAACCTCAATGCATTTTATTTGGATCTATGGTGACAGACTAGCACAAAATAGTGCATGCCTGTTAAGTAAAAGAATAAAAATTAGAAGTGTCAATTTGCATTTAGCCCCTTTACTTAGGTCAGAAAACACGATTCTACGTTCTCACAGAGCACATACCAATCCATAATCTGAAAATGGAAAGAGTGGCATATCTTCACTTAAAGCTACAGTACATACCTTTCACAAAAATATGTTTTTTATGTATTTGCTAAGCGGTGTATTTATGCAGCTAGTACTGGAAACACTGGGAGAAGACAAAAGAGTTCGATTTTTTTCACAGATTATCTGGCTTATACTTTACTATCTCGACAAAGTGATAGTTTTAACAAATATGCAAGAAAAAAAACATATTTTTTAAAGTTATGTACTGTAACTTTAAGCTGACAGGTCAGGAAATGAAAGCATTAACCAGAGAAATAGTCAAAAGCCTATAATAACTCTGGAGGAACTGGAGAGATTCACAGCTCAGGTGGGAAAACTATGAGTGAGGCACTTCATAAATCTAGTTTTCTGTGGAAAAGAAATAAAGTCATTATTGAAAGAAAGACTCAAGAAGTCCCATTTGCAGTTTGACAAAAGCAATGTGGGGAACAGCAACCATAAGATCTGTGGTCACATCAGGGCAAAGTCCAACTTTTTGGCTAAAGCGCCAAACTAACAGTGCACATGAGCTTCAACAAGCCGTACTGATGGTAAAACTTTGTGGAGTCGGCATTGTGCGACAGAGTTGCTTTTTTTTAGCAGGACCACAGAAGAAGCTGGTCGAAGTCAGTGAGAAAATGGATGGAGCGAAACGCAGGTTAAACCCGGAAGAAAGCCTGTTGGGCAGCTATTGCAAGAAATCATGCATCAAAATTTGAGGCAAAATGTGAAAAAAATTCAATGAATATGAAGAATTATGTAATGCACTATATATATGAGCAGCCTTGAATATGTGCAAGCTCAGAGTTTAAATATTTACTTTCCCTCAAAAATCACTCCAAATCCATGGTTTATTTTCTCTCCTAAGAGCATCATACCATAAATAACTCTGCAACTGGATGTTCTCTATTGAATATATGTATGACCAATTTTTTTTTTTTTTTAATTATTATTACAGCACACCACTTGACAGGAAACAAGTTCAGTAACAGCCGGATGACTCTAATATGTGCCAAAGCATAGGTGGCATATTTTACTGCAAAGACATTTGTTATAAAGAATCAAGAAAACCTCCAAAATCAAATAACTCTATAACTAATTACAAGTGACACCATTTTTTTAATGCTCATCCATTTCCCAAAAGAGTTAATGTTTGCAGTCACAGATAAATATGTGCAGCTGATGCCTTCATCAGCTGTAATTTAAAAGAGTGATTACTGTTAACAAATACAAATGTGTTCAAAGAGGATTATCTAACGAGGCTTGGAGGGAGATGTAGCGTAATTGCCTCCGAGATAAAATGATCAGAGAAGTATGAGATATTGGATTTAAAGGAAACATGGCAGGATAGCCTTGCACAGACACATGCAGCTCTACAGTGCTTTGTTCATAATGGTGGAGAACTGTTTCTCCACATTGTCTGCAACCATGTAAAAATAAATAAAAAAAATCGTTTTGTTTTTTTTGCATAATTTGCTTCGTTAATCCACGTGCAAACTTCATTTTAAGTTAGAAAAAAACCAAGAGTTTTACAAATACAAACAGTTCATGCATAACCCCGCTCTATCTGACTCTAGCCTTAAAGGGCCGGTGTCTTACATGTTTTTGTTGTGTCCCAGAAACCAACACACCTGAATGAAAGGGCTGAATCACTCCCTAAGCATGTCATCAAATTCTGCAGAGGCTTCGTCATGAATCATTCATTTCATTCAGGTAAGCAGTGTGTGTGTGCGTGTGTGTGCACGTGTGCTTCTTCAAACAGTTGCCCGACTAACCTGGCTTCTTGTTGACATCAGCCGAGAAGAGCCAATCGGCTGCTTTCTTGGTATCTGGTCCGGTGAGATAGAACTTCCCAAAGTAGGACATGTTAAACACGGCGACGTCGTGTCGGCATGAGAGACACTCACTCTTAATCTGCATCGGAAGCAGCAAAACTCAGCACACGTGTTCAACACACTCGCTAAAGAAAAATAATAAAAAATACGTCGCCATCTTCTTATTTTGAAGAAGGCTTAAATCGGGGTTGCATCACAAAGAGCAGAATTCATCAGGGGAGTGAAGTTAAAGGCAAAAATCACAGATTTCACTCCCAGAGTGGCTGTCAAGTTGCTAAATTAGCTTGGAGGTTTAAAGCTCTTTATGTACCATTAAAGCCACTGCTGGTACCCACCACCATTACTTGTTTATGACAGAAATTCATTCAGTCTTTCAATTTTTCTGCTCTGCGGACTGAAAAGTAAACATTCACACTCATCAGACTAACTTGTGTTTTGACAGAGAAAACAAGCCGTTGAACTTTGTCTGACTCCAGACACAAACACTTCTGCTCTCTGTAACTTACCACATCGTGATGCGGAGGGAAGTCGAAGGTGTACTCTTTGCCCAGGAGTTCTTTGTATTTGTAGTTCTCGTTATTCCTAATGTTGTAAGCTCCGTAGTAATCGTACTTTTTAGGCTTTTTTTTAACAAGACATGCAAACACAGTGTTAAAGTATGGCAACTACAAGCAGTAAGTCTGTGGTAGTGTGTGTTTGTTGCAGGAGCCTCACAGGAGCCGGCCCGTCTTTGTTGAACCAGCCGGGTCTCTCCCAACCATGCCTCTCTTGAAACATGCAACCTTGCTCTGTCAGCACCTGGAGTGATGAAATAAACACAAAAACAAATCAAATCGCTACAGAATGCACAGAGGGCAAACAAAGCTGAGAATATTGTCAATCCACCGGTCAGTGTTTTCTGAAAATACAAGTCCGTGGTTAAAAAAACAAAATATTGTTGATTTTGAAATAGTGAATTTCATGGGACATGTCAACACGAAGCAGAGAGTAATTTCAAAGTGAAATGAAAATACATGCATATGCATTTAACCCTCTTTAATCTGTTGCACAAAGTGAAATCCAACTAAATGTTCAGACAGACTGGGTTGCTGAACAGCAATTTTTTAAGTATTGTCACACACTTCCAATTATATTTAGATCCGGACTTTGACTGGGCCACTAACCCTGCTACAATCCTCTCCACAACATTCGCCTTGGCCTTTCTGCGGCGCTCCTTGGTCTTCATGCTCACTTATATTCTCTAGTAAACCTCAGAGGCCCTCACAAAACAGTAACTGGAGTCTATTTACTTTTTATATGACTTCTGAAGGAAATTATTTGCACAAAATTGATCCATCTATCTCTTGCAATAGCAAGATTACAGACCAGGACCAATTTTAGTAACTTAGAGCTGCTCTAACAACATGTTATTCCTTGAGTCTATTGATCTGTCTGCATCAACAAGCTAATGAAACAAAAGGCCAGTCCATCAACTTGATCCAACACAAATGCAGACATAATGATTACTGCAGACAGTCGCTGACATTTGTTGCATTTAGAAGAGATAATGAAGTTTCTCCACTAATGGAGGAACTGATAAAAAATAAATAAATAAAATGTTGTACCACGTTTGTTTACATCAAGTGGCTGCAGAAACAGAGGAGAAACACTTCCTAATTTTTGAACACTGTTCAGATAAGATATTTCGAGACTCTCCATCCTCCTTGCTAAAACTGACAGTCGCCCACAGTTGGTAGGTATGTTGTGCTATGCTCTCCCCCGAGCAGGCATCAAGCTGTCTGTCTTTTGCCAAAACGTCCCACGCTGAGCTATATTTACCATCTGTGCTACCGAGGTGGAGAAAGCGTGCGAGCAGCAGTGTCAGAGATGACTTGCTGATGGTCTGAAATAACCACATATTGCCTCCTATAAGTAGAAAGTCTCATTATTTGCACAGAGACAGCTTGCCTGCCTGGTCATACCTTAAAGCATACCTTCTAGCAGTAGTGCATTACAACACTGTGTCATTTCAGATTTGAAAAATGGATACAAGTGTTCCCATTAAGGCAGGTTAAGCCGTCTTCAAGGATCTAAGTTGTCAAGTATAGAATATAAGAGTTAGAATTTAAATTTCAAACATTTTTTTTTTACATTGCTACAATTTTAATTCTTCATGTAGTCAAAAGACTACATTAAATAACTCCTCCATCACCCCTTTAGTTTTCATTTTTTGTTTTTATTTTGCACCATGTTTAATGAACCTCTGCAGAAAGCTTTATGTATGCATGTAAAGTGTTACGGAAGCTAAATAAATCAAGCTCGGGACACAAATGAAACTTATGGGACCATAACTTGTTCTAGAAAACTCATGCATGCAAGTGCAAGGGTAATAGTCCAACAGTGAAAGTTAAATAAATATTTAAAAAAAGTATGTCTCTAAGTGATTCTTTAGTGTGTGAAACATGGCGGTGAAATCCATTAAGAGTTTGTGCTAGGCCAAGGAGAGAAACTAAGCTGAAAAACATCCACAGCTTATCCAACAGAGCCGAGTGGATCGTTTATAGTCACGCATTAGCAAACGCAGTCACTGCAGAGCTAAGTTGCGCCGCTTATGCCATCACTTTGAATCAGCCACGAGACGGAGAGGAGGCAAAGAGAAGACTGAAGAAATGTGAGAGGCAAACCCACTGAGAGAGAGACAGTGTCGGTGCTTGACAAGGCAAAATTACAGACAAAAAAAAAAAAGAAAGACAGTTATGCAATCTATGAAAATAGTGGAAGTAATCAAAGTTGACGGGAGATGCCCTGGTGACTTGAAAGGGGTGAAATGATTTGCTAACTGCAATATGACATTCCAGATAAGAAGTTTCACTGAACCAGGGAGGTGATAAGCTGAGCCAGCTTTTCATCACTGTCAGTCTCAGGCAAACTGGCAGCACAGGAAATGGCCTACAAAACTATTTGTCAATGCTTACTTTGAATCCAACCCAGATGGCCAACTTCTTAGGAAACGTTTTGTTCATTTTCTTTCTCATAAGGAGCACAATATGGAGCAAAAAACCCAGCATAACTTTGAAGCAAGCGAGGCATCCTAACAGGAGCAGGACTCGTTAAAGTTATTTGTCAGTCGGTAAATGCTGGTGAAACACAATGAGTAACTGCCGTACCTCATGGAAAGGGTCCTTCCTCATGTTACGGCTGGCCAGTGGCTCATCAAAGGGAAACACTACAGAATAGTTTTTTGCATACGACTCATGGCTCCTCTCCCTGATCCAGCGAGCGTTGTCTGTCAGCGAACTGTGAAAACGTCTAGAGAAAGGAGGGAGAGGGATTTAGTGCTCAGTAAAGAAGTTGCTCCAGACTTCAATGCAAGCTGTGGCTCCTGGTGCCATTTGATAAACTGCCATTGAAGAGTCTTTTTAATGCATGCCCATATACCTGATGTCGTATCCATACATGTCCTTTTCTGGCCGGCCATGTATGATCCACTTAGCGAGCTCTCTGCCACATCCACCTCCCAGCATCATACCTGATGGAAAAAGACAAAGAGGAGATGTTGGGAACGTTGAAATGTTATTTAAGATCAGCTCAACTTTGCTGATTTGATCTAACCTAACAGTCTTTAGGTGAAACTCAAACTGAAACCTACGTTTCCTTTTAGTGCACTGGAGTATTCAATAAAATGGGGGGGAGGGGAAACAGCAAAAACAATCTACATGTTTTGCTCTAAAGCACACCAACAACTATTAGTTCAGAAGTAGCGCTATCCACTTCGTGAGGCTAGAAACAGATTCATTTTAAACTCATGTAAAGTGTTTATTAAAACGTATAGTATTGTAAGTGTAACCATAAACATCAATGTATTTTACTGAGGCTTCGTGTGATAGATGATATAATTCGCAAGTCAAACACATAATCTTGCAGCGTAAAATCAGCAGAAATATGTTAAGGTAAGTGGTTGCAGGTGAATGGAGGCTTTTGTGAGGCATTCAATGTGCACACAAAACCCCCAAAAATTGTCTTCCACAAACTCAAGTTCTCGCCTTCGGCTTCAGGACATAATGCTTAGTTTGTCTTCTGTTGACAACCTTTCGTAAACGAGATATATGGATATAAAAATTTCCAGATTAAAGAAACCTTTTGTTTCCAGATGAAGCTTCTGTTGCTTGTGGCCTTGAAGGCAAAACAAGAGAAAACCTTAACAAGCAGCCGAAGCTCCGCTCCTTTTCCACCTGCCTGATGGTCCAACTTGTCAGAAAGACAGAGAGAAAGTCTAATTAATTTGAAGAAAGGAAGAAAGCCACATTTTCCTTTGCCGCCGCAGCTGCTGTGCGACATACGACTGAGCCACAGAGGACTGCATTAACCTTTATTCCAACACTTGACCCCTGCTCAAAGCAGCCCCTGAGCAATCTGACCTCGTCATCTGGCCAACAGCTGCAGTGTTCTGTTTGTTTCCAACCATTCACCAAACAAACGACGGCAGCCCAACGCTGTAATCCACCGAGTCCCAGAACTGCTGGGTTAATGAGCTGGGTCCCTGTAGCAACCCCCCTGCTTGTGCTGCGTTGCCTGTAATTTGCATACGTTGCGAGTGCTGCACAATGTGTGCTGCGTGCACATTAACATGCAGCAGCATCCCTCCATCCCTCCATCTTTTCCCCGCACGTCCTCTTCCTCCATCTCTCATCACTTCACTCATCTGCAGCCAGGAACAGTCAACTCTGAGCCTGGGAGGAAATCTGAACGGCTGGCAGGCCAGCTGGATGGAGGGATGGATGGGTGGATGGATTGAGAGACAAAAGGGAGGAGGGTGAGAGGAGAATGATGGAGTTCACCCCAGACAAAGTGGTGAGAACCAGCGAGGCGAGGTGTCACAGATAAATGTCACCTGAGATAACCACACTGACGTGCGAGTGTCTGCTTGTAAGCCCTCGTGCTTCTGCTTCCACTCACACCAGAACTCGATTTTTTCCTTCCCTTTTCTTTCCAGGGTGCCTGTGTAAAATGATTTATTTTTCCTTAAGAATTGGTGATATTAGATTTGGGTAAACAAAAACAAAAAAAAAACAAAAAAATGCTTTTTTTGTTTACGCAAAAAAAGCATTTTTACAAAGTCGGCCCCTGTATTGTGTTTCATTTTACTGATGGAGTTAGTTTTATTTTAAGATTTTTTTTGCCATGTTTACCACAGGTCCCAGTACATGTGGATGACTTTTACATGTTTTCTCATAACAGGAAACAGATCACTGCGACAGCAGTACCTTAAAAGAGGGGAAAACATCTCCATACAAATCTCAACTTCAAACCACTTCTAGATTTTAAACAAAACAATTTCAAGAGCTGTACAATCCCCCCCCACCCCCCCCAAAGGAGAATAGTACTTGACAAAGCCTTACCTAGACATAATGTTCAGGTTAATGGACAGAACCAGATATTAATATGCCAAAAGGTCACAGTATTATGTAATATGTGACAACACTTTACTGAGGCCCACTCAGAACTCAACTTTATTCCAACCCCCCAATCTTTTGTCGGAACATCTTGTGTGCTTGACCCCACGGCTCTCTGCAGAGAAAAAGCTTTCTTTCAATTGCCTATTAAAGCTCTTGCTGATTACTTCAGCCTTTACGCCTCCTCTCTCTGTCACACACTTCTTAGATACTGATATTTTTCCAGGGCTAATGTCAGAGGCTCAGTGCAGTAATGGAGTGACTTGTGCATGAACAAGACTGTGTATGTGGTCTATGAAGTCCTCTCTAATATTTGTTTGTGCCTTGGCCCACGTACACAGAGATATAAGTCCATGTCAAAGATTGTTAAAAGCATCCAAACATTTCACCTCGTTTTTCCTGCTTACCCGTTTGCGCTCTTAAAAAAGTTTATTCAGCCTTTCATGCGTCATTTCAGATTTCTCCAGGTAAAGCTCCGCATCAAATATTTCAACGGTTAACTTTAAGGTGAAGTTTAGAAAAATACCTTTTCTTCTTGTTTCTTTAAATTGATGCAGCACATACCAGCACTGTTGAAGCCACAGCCCAGGAAGTAACCTCGAACTTCTGGTGCTTCTCCCATCAGCGGCTTATGGTCAGCGGTGAAAGATTCTGGTAAAAACCACAGAGTTGACATTTTTACATAGTTAAAATTCTGCTATTTTTCCACACCCAGTTTTCTGTCTATTGTGGCCTGTTTTATTAAGCATAAATTTAAAAGTGGATTATGAATTTATAGTATATATTTCTCCAGTGGACTGGCTTAAATCGTGCAATTACAGATGGACTGATGGACGATTAGTTAAATTGTTGACAAACATGGGACAGTATGTATGGATGCAATGTTTACACATAAAATAAAACATAAAATAAAAGGTATTTCATCGTATTTTGCCATTTTCACAAAGCTCTGGTTAACCAGGGCAAGGGCCGGTGTGCTGCATATTTTAGATGTTTCCCTGATGAGTCAACACACCTGAGCTATAAGAATGGTTCATTAACAGAACTCTGCAGACCAAGGTGATATGCTGAGGAAGTAATTCAGCTATTTTAATAAGGTGTATCTCAGCAAGGACACATCTACAATCTGCAGCACATCGGCCCTTCAGGACTAGTGCTGGTAATCACTTTATTAAATAAATCATTTTAAGCAAGCCTTTGTTTTATTCTGCTGTTGCTACTTTAATGTGAAGTTTCCTACTCTCCTATTTTGGTTCAAATTGTCAGGCCTCTCTGCTTAGAAGCTTAAAAAGGACGAATCAGGAACTTAACACCAATTAATCCTCATCTGTAATGAAAAGAATCCAACAGCTGCTAACGGTCCACTTTACTACTTGCCTAAACAAATTTACTATGGACTCTGCAATGAGTCCATGATAAATCATTATGTGCGAGAGTGTGTGAGTTTGTACCTGGTCCACAGACAGTGGACTTGATACCGGTCTGCTCCAGAACAGGAACTCTATTTATAGCTCCCTCGATATGTTGCATAAATACGTCCCAGTCCAGGTCAAACAGGCTGAAGGCAAACTTATCTGACACCTGGGAAATTAGGAAACATTGGGAATAAATCCAAACTCCATGACAGCAAGCAAGTCAAAGATGAAAAATGGAAACAGAAAATTAGTTTTGTTTTTTTTTTTGTTTTTTTGGGTGGGGGGTCCATTTTGTATTTTTCTCGTACCAAATATGAACTCAAATAAATTTTAGCGAGCAAAAGAAATGTGAAACCTCTCCATTTTTATAGCCCCAAAACAATACTTTTGATTCTCCCTACTGCCTGAGACATCACCCAAACGGCACAGTGAATAAAGTTTCTCCTCAAGATGAATAACGATTCAATTTGGTGCAGAGTTTAAATTTCCCTCAACCTAGGATCCATGGATCTGTAACCTGTGTGAAGGCGCGGCACGTCGTCAAAAGGTTACAGCTTTAAAATGTCTAAAATTCCACGTTGTACTTTTCCTGTAATTTAAAGTCCTTTTAACGAGATCCCACAAATCAACCACATCCTGGCTACCCAAGAAGAAAGTCCAACTGATTAGCATGTTCGAATCCCCGTCTTACTCAATAGAGAGCAGTTGAGCTTCATCTTTTTGCTTCTCTCCAACTCACTTGCTGCACTAAACCTTCAGTGCCTATTGTGTATGCATAGAAGCAGTAATCACCTCGCATCCAACATAGATCATGTCAACTTAGATCATCTAAAAGGAATTTAGTAAGCCTGCTTTTTTTTTTTCTGTGCAGCAGTTTTATCAAACATATTTGAACTCCGTTGGAGCATCTGGGGAGCAGCACAGCTTTCCAAGTCCCTTCCGACCCATCGGTCCTGCTTATCATCACGCTCTGCATCGATTCTCACTGTTTTCCCACTAATTCTCCTTTCTGTGTTGCCTCCTTTTTTTTTCCCCCTCTCCATCCGCCTTAGACATCAAAGAAACCCTCAGCTACCAAACGAGAACAAAAGAAGCTGCCACCGCACAAAGAAATCTTCTCACACATAAAAACCACAGAGGAATATGCAGACTGGCAGGCTGCAGAAATGGAAGAAGCTGAGGAGGTCGAGCAAGAAGCAAGAAGATATCATCAAGGCCCTGAAAAAAGAGACGTCTTTTTAATGTCTTCCGTGTAATTGTGAATGTTCCTGTCGCGGGATTAAGTTGCTTTGAAGAACCAGAGATTTGTAGGGAGTGAGGGGCTAAATCCAACATAAATGTGCAAAAGACACACTGACACCGCTTTGTTCCCTCTGATGTTACAGAACATATCCAATAGAGAAAAACACTTCTTAGTTCATAGGCAAAACAAAAGCTAACCCCTCTAGAATCGGTTTATTTCTCAACTGGCTTTATTGAAATTTAAAATTTTTAGAAGAAATACTTTGAAATAAATAATTCGATGAGGGCCATCTCTGACGCAAAAAGGTGAAGAGAGTAAACTTTTCTGGGCGAATCAAAGAAAAATCATTAAAATCACACGAGTTTACTGATCTTTGGAAAGTATGTTGTGCTCTTGTTAAAGACAGTTCTTGTGGACAACAACCTTGTTTCCCTCACTGGGTTGGTTTTTATTACAGGGAAAGAAAGAGAAACTTTGAAAATCTAATTTTGTCACTTTTAGTACCAAAAATGGAAACCAATTAGATTCGGTTACATGTTAAAACACCTACAAACAAGTTCCTACAGACACCTGAGCCTTTAGTTTGTGTTGCTATGGAAACAGTTGTCTTATTTGCTAAAAAAAAAATGTAATAAACCGAAATTATAACTTGCTTCAGTTGTTCGTATAAAAATGTGAAAACAATTAGAGTTATCAGTCTTTTTTGACCATTTCAAAATATAAATACTACAATTCACTATTAGTTTACAATAGGGCGAAACAATCCCTATACATAATATGCAAATTACAATAAACTGCCAGGACTACAACACACATTAGCTAATTATTTAGTAGCCACACGTTGCGGCTCTGTCTGACTGCAACTGTGTGGTAACACTTGCTACTTAATGCAACAGAAATAGTTTTGGGATATTGTCAAGTCATTAATTAAGAAGTTGTTTCACACTTTAAAAAAGCAGACTTCAGTCAAAAGCAAGTTTTTCAATAAAACCTTGCTAAAATGGAAACAAAGTGTTGAACTCCAGTAGCTGAAGAGCGCACACATTATGTCTGTATGTCTGCTGCGAACCCAAAGTATAAAGATATGAACTTTTTTTTTTTTTTTAATATTACTTTGATGGAAATCACACATTTACCATCATTACTGCATATCGCAGGCTTTTCCATTTGCGAGATGCGAGATCTTTCCAGACAGAATCTAAGAACAATGCATAATATTTAGGGTTACCTCCTCCCAGAAGATGGGATTTTGCTCATAACCACCCACAGACAGAGCATCACCTTGGAGGCGCAGGTACACCGATGCGTCATGGTCCCTGACATTTGGCATGTTCTGCAAGAAGTGAAAAGAAAAGTTAAAGGATTCAGTAATTAGAGCTGAAATTAGTCGGAAGAACTCTCAGATGCAAGCCAAGGGCATCTGATGTAAACTGTTTTCACTTATAATTCCCACTTAATTGTTTAGTCTTTAGAGTTATTGTGTGTTTTCCTCATTACGGTACATTCTAGTAGGTAATACTGAAAATATTAACACTTAATAAAGGAGACGAAAGCATCTAAAGCTGTACTAGTCAATATTCGATACGGATAATAAACAATGAAGGAAAAAATCTTTATTCAATTTTCCTCCTTTGTTATTAAGTGACTTAAAGTCTCAACAGCAGTCCAGTTGCAGTGAACAGTTTTGCCAAATGCAAACAAAGCAAACTAGCTCAGAAAATGTGTGATACACCCAATATGAACAAAATAAACTTGTAATGGCATTAAAACTAAACTCCTGATACTTGGTGCAGTTGTAGTGTCTGTAATGTTATGCTAGCTGCAAGCACTGCAACAGGATTTCGCACATCCAAGATTGTTCAAAGTGTGTTATATGACTTGCTATGACGCAAAACCATGATAACAAAATATTGTTTTTACAACTCAAATAATATTTGAACTATGACCCCAAGTTCAAGAGGAGTTAAAGAAGAGGCCTTATGGATGCAGAGCAGGACCAAAGAGCAGAGAGAGAAGGAGAAAAATAAAACTATTTCTAATGAGTAAGGATTACATTTGGCAATTTGGCTCCAATGTTTTAGGTTGAAAACTTTCAATATGAACAAGTCTGGTTTGTTTTTGTGGGAGCTGATCTCAGAACCACTTATTGCACAGACTAAACATGTACAACACTGGAAACGTATATCAAATCGACCTTCAAATTGTTTTACACTTTAACTCAAAGCTCCTGACATCACATTCTAAAACTGGACAGATGTATTGAACTCTCGTGTGCCAGAGCATCTTTCTGCAAAATCGTTTTTCGTGTCAAAACCGTCTGGTCTGTATTCATCCTTCCCAGACTCCATCGACTTTTTGGGTACAAAACCAAAATACCAGCAAGCCAGCTGACATTTTAAAAGCCGCTCACGACAAATAACGGAAGCCAAACTGCTCCTTTGTCCTCTCCCTCCTCTGCACTCAGCTCAGTGTGGCAGCTCCATGTGATCAATACTGAACACTGTAACACTCACACAGATTAAAAAAAAAAAAAAAAGAAACATACAAAGACCTCCACAGCAGCCTCACAATGACAAATACAGACGCATGGACAGCGTGAAGCGCTTGACCTGACAAGTTGCACACACTGGGAACAGATTCCCTGACATCTGTTTAGTGGGTGGGCTGACGTCTGTGTGCATGATGGAGAGGTAATGCTTGTTAAGCTTCTCTTAAACTATATAACACAAGACAGTGCTGACAGCCCACTCTAAAACCACCAGCCTCTCGGGGAAGAGGATATATGAACACAAACTGCATTAAACAAGCAGAAGATGGACGGAAACTGCAGTGATACATTGAAGCATTTTACATTTCATGTCTCTCGGGTGCTATGTAGCGTAAACAAGCATAGCCAAAGCAAGCACAAATAATAATAGATACAAATTAACCTCTTTTTTTTCTCTCTCTCTCTCCTCCAAACATGCCAACAACAGCTTGGAAAATTAGGAGCAGTAATTTATTTGGTCATAGTGACCCCTGCTGGTCATGTTAACCTGATACATGGGAAAGCTTCAACTTACAAACCAAGTGGCCCAGTGTTTGTAACAGTATGTCTGGTGAACCAAAGCAAATAATAATTAATAGAAATCTCACCTGTATGCCCTCTATCCTCTCTGTCACCACATAAGCATGATGCATGGCAATAAGAGGAACATTGACTCCAGCCATCTCACCAAGTCTGGTGGCCCACACACCTGTAAGTAACAAACTTTACCGAAATGCTACGCAGCATTGGAGAATCAAAATTCTCCAATGCTGCTTCCTTTAACCTCGTCCAAATGTGTTGACATTTTTCTAAGCAACATAAAAACGTGCTACATTGTCAAAAGGATAGGTGAAGTTCCTCTGAGTCTTACCTGCGCAGTTCACCACACACGGAGTTTCAATGGCTCCATGAGGTGTCTCCACCGCCTTAACCTTCTTGACCCCAAGGTCGTCCGTTCGCACTTGGATACCGGTCACTGGGCAGTTCTCAATCACCTGATTCAGAGAGGAAAGTGCAGTAAAGTAATACCTCAAGACATTTGACATCCAGAACTGTTTAAAGTTGGTCAGTCATTGTCCTTTATTTAATTTGTAAGATTTTTGTAGGAGTTTTGAGAAAGGGCTTCATGAATCCGTGAGTGGTGAATCATGAAGCCCTTTCTCCAGCTGCAGTCCAGATTTTGTGAATCTCCACCAAACTCTTGAATGGGCTTTATTACAATTCTATTAAGGCAGCAGAATTGCATAATAAAGCAAGGAGTATGTTCCTTGTGTGTCATTTTCATTTTGTCTTTCCGCTAAACTTTCCATTAGTGTTCTTCAATCAAGAACTCTAAGTGCAGTAATCTTCTGCGGCTTTGTGAAAGGTGCCACCATCTGTCTGCTGAACAAATGAAAGTCAGCAGTGTTTGCATGATTTTGTAAATTGACATTTTTGTACAAAAATCTCCCTTTAAAAAAAAAAAAAAAAAACAGCACAACAGAGATTAGCCCAAATTACCGTGACTCCTCTGGCTGTAGCAGCTCTGCTCAGGGTGGTACAGGTGCCTGCAGGGTCCATGGTGCCATCTTTGGGAACATACAGCGTTCCATACAGATCGTCAATATTCATGAGGGGATAAAGGTCCTTAGTCTCCGCAGGTGACAGAACGTAGGACTCGATGCCATAAACTTTACCCAGCTGAAACACAAATGCCAATTGACTTATTTTCTATGATTTTGAATTCATGTTTTATGTGTTTTCCAACTTCCAGGGTAGTTTTCTGATTAATAAAATCCAGTGTAAAGCTTGGGAATGTTGCTATAAAGCTACCTATTTAAATTTGCCCATAACTAGTTCTGATACAGTTATGTAATGATGAAAAATATGTAAACACTCAGTCATAATAAAAATAAATAAATTCATCACACCCTGATGATTCTGGACATTTTTGTCTTGATCTTTATTAAATAGATAATATGCTGCAATATGTGGTGTGTGACTGGGTACATAATGGGCTATATATAAACTGTTTTAGAGTTTAAGCACAAAAACAGAAACTGTGCCTTATTCCAAAAAAAAAAAAAAAATCTAATATATGAATAGTAAACCACTTATTGAGACATATAGCCTTGGGCATTTAACGTCTTTATAGAAACTGATTATTCTGCATGAAATGGTTCAGATTAGGTTTTGTACTATAAATGTCTGGATATAATTAAACTATAAAAAGCTATTTCAAATTATTAAGGCTCTCTAACGACCACAGGACATAAACTCGCTATCCTCATATCTGTTTCAGCATCTTTTATCTGAAGTTCTTGAGAAGGACATTTACTCACCCCTAATTTCTGGTGAACCATGCCCATTATGGTGAAAACCTTTAAGCCTGTCACTTCAATGTGTTTAAAAAAAATCAATTTCTATAAGTCATCTATCTGTACTGCTGTTGGGAAACAGTGCGGATGAAAATTTCTGTCTGGATTTTGTTTCAATGTTTGTATGTGAGCCTATGAAATCAAATACTTTATATTAATAAAACACTTATTACAAGGATCCATTAGTGCATGGCACTTTATATTACAGGAAATCAAGAACCAAGCAGTCGCTGTCCATACCGACATGAGGCGCTTGTATTCATCCAGTCTTTGCTTGTTGGAAGCAATGAAGAGTCCTCCATTCTGGATCCAGCCAGTGTGAAGGCCCGTTTCCTCTTCCAGGTCTTTGCTGATCACGTTCCTGGTGTGGGCCAGGAGCTCCACCTCCACGTCACTGGGACGGAGTTGCCACAGAAGGCCTGAGAAAACAGTCTGATGTGAGGTGTGTGATTGAATGCGCATTGATTTGAACAGGGACAATTATCTTCTAGACAAAACCCTAATCTGGGACAGAAACTCTTACTTACACAACCTAAGACTTTAGTTCAACATTTTTTATTAATTCTGTTGTAGTTACCGGCCGTATGCCAGGTGGTGCCAGCAGTCAGTCTGTCTCGCTCCAGCAGAACTACGTTGGTCATCCCCATTTTGGCCAGATGATAGACGGTCTGACAGCCGATGCTACCTCCTCCGATCACCACCACATCAGCTGACCTGAGGGAACAGGAAGCAACTTTTAAAGCTGGGTTGAAAAAAATGCTAAATCTACAGTTTGAGTCTTTAAGAAAAAAAAAAAATCAGCCTTGATATTTATTTGTATTAAGACAGAATATCCAGAGCTGAAACAACCTTCATGAATACCTGCTAAACAGAAACACGAAACTAACTTTTCAACTGCAAAATTTACTGGCTGAAGTATCATCTTAACATGTTAAGCTCTCTAGCTAACCTTGGTAAAGGCTTAGTGGGTCCTGTGGAGGCTCCTTCCTCCTGTTTGAGTGTCTTCTCATAGGGGACGCTCTTTTCACTGGTGTGTTCAGTGCTGTAAGACCGAGAGCTTGTCCGGCACAGCGGGGCTACGGGGGGACGCGCTGCCAATACAAGGCGCTGGACTGCACGCCCAATGAAGGCCATCACCTCTGTGAACACAACAGACCAGGTTGAAAACCCCAATAAGACATTTTTCTTTACAAAATAAAATATCTTTACAACTAATTTTAGTTCTATCAATTCACAATGGGTCAGTTTCTGCTATGACGGTAAAACAGGGATAACAGTCTGAAAACCCCAAACTGGTTTTGTTATGTCGTTCCTATGATTTAAATTACTACTTTTAATAAGATACCAGAGGAAGTTTTCTCATGCTGAATAGAACACGGATACATACTTTACAATCCATCCCACACATGCTGCTGCATACTGCCAGTCAGCTGGCTGAAAGAAAGTTGTAAACTCCATTCCCACCCCATTTGGCTTCTTGGAAAAATATCTGATTAAAAAAAAAATAGCATAGTCTGCCTGAATTATTAATTAGCTAATATTAGATTGTTAGTTTTGTGTGGCTTTATGGAGAGAAGACAGCAGAATAATACAGCAACATGAAAAATAAATCAAAAGTAAATACATTTAGCAAGTGTTTACTCCAGATGTTTACATAAGACTTTGTATCAAAAATAACAGTAAAAGTAAAAAACATTATTAGAACAGTATTAAATATATTTCTAACAATATTATATTTTTTTTTCTCATGAGATTCTCATGCTGACTAGAAAATATAGAGAAAGGTCTTCCTGCAACTGGATGTAGTTTTTATAGATTTATGCCTCAATTCAATATTTTACTTAAATAAAATCATCTTATTATAAAAAGTTACATATTGCATTTTGTTTGTTAAAAACGTCGAGGAAAGACCAACCTATCAGGTGTGTTATAACACTCCAATACATGTCAGAGGCAGCATGAAGCTGCTATCTGAGCTGAATTCCTGAATAGAGAGATTGAAACCTAAAGTGTGGTCCATTATCACAGCCAGTGATTAAAAGGTGACATACTAACACGCCGGGTCGGTAATTATCATACAAGATAAATATGAGGTGGCAGACATTAGCAGAGTTCAAATTAATGCAGGACCAGGTGCCTGGAACTGGGCTGCTCCAGTATAAACCCAGCCATCCATCATTAAGGGCACAGAAAGCTAAGAAGTACAACAGCAATATCACAGAAAAGAAAAAAAAAAAAACATAAAATGACAGGACACACACACACACAAGAAAAACTGATTTAAGGAAGCTTATTTGCAAGCTCAATTTAAATGAGTTTAAAAGAACTTTTGCAACAAAGTTTGACCTATATATATTTTTTTCACTTTACACTTTCAAATTAAGCGCAAGTTAATGTGTAAGCAAGCGACACAGCAGGTAGAGAAGGCTGTCAAACGGGAACTGCATGTTACTAAACGGCAGTAATTGGAGAAACGTGGCAAACAGAGCATGGAGTCCAAACACAACAGCAGCGAGATGCACCGCACTCTTAACTTTTCGTTGCAGTCTGGGTTTCCACGTGGAAAACTTACAGTCGAGTCCGAAGGACAGCCCCTGAAAAGAAAACAAAAACAGTCGATGCGAGGAGGGGGGGGGGAATTGGGTAAAAAGAAAGGGATATGTGCAAAAAAGGCTGGTGGGTAAAAATGGCCGAATAGTTACCAAAAAAAAAAAAAGCGAAGCGGTACAGAGGTGGTGCAGCGTGGGTTGGAGAGCACCGCTGTCAGATAGCACGATCTGTAGCGGGACAGCAGCTGTAAGTCCCTGCCTTCAGCAATCCCTCCTTCTTCCTTTCACCCTCTTAGCCGAGATCAGCCCACTGTGCTGAGCTGGCTTCAACTGTTCTGCAGGGAGAGATCAGGGCTGGCACCCTGGAGGCTGCATGCGAACTGCAATCTTTTAACAGACGCAAACCAACATAGACTTTAACATTATTGATTCATTTTATCGATTCAAATTTATGCAAGTCTGTGGTTATTTGTCATCTTCGAAATACTCATTTTATTACCTATAGAAACATGAAAATGTAGTATGTGGAAATATATATATAAAAAAAGCAATCATTAATAATAAAGATCTCAGAAGCTGGCAGGGGAATTTGTAAAGTCTTGTCACTTCTTAAAACCCTAATGGTTTTGCTATTGCTTTAATGAACATTAATTTCCAGCAGCTAGGTTTCCACGTTTTGTGTGATGCACTAACACAATAGTGCATTAATTTAAAACGGAATGAAAAGGTTTGGTTTTGGTATTAAACCCCTTTTACCTCTGATACCCCAGAAAATCTGCCGCGATCATTTGCCCTCAGAAGTTTGTTGACATATAAGAGTACACACATCTGTAATTTAATATCAGTATTAATGCAGATGCTCTTTGAGGCCTCAGAGGTTTGTCAGATAACATCTGAGAACAAACAGAAAGATCAAGGAACGCAACAGACAGACCAGGAATAGATTTGTGGTGAAGTTTTTTAGCAGGTTTATTTTGTGAACCAACATTCAAAGACGTGAACATCTTACACAAGCACTTTTCAGTCTATCATCAAATTACAGAATGGTACATCTCTGAAAACCTAGATGTCCTCTTAAACTTTAGATAAAGGCCACATAGACTGTACAAATGTTTAAAACACAAAATGTCTTCTTGCTTTCCATCCTGTTTAATTTCTATATATGTGTTTTAGTTAGATGTGGGGTGAGCAGCTGCTTATCAAATTCCTTCAGGCACAAAGACTTAATGAAGTAGACTACAGTAAACCCCATTACACATACAGACACAAAGTTATTATCTACAATCCCTGTTTTAAAATGGAAAACCTCTGTAGATACACATTTCTGTATTACTTCACTCATTTTCTGTCCATTTCTAACATTAAAGTACAAACATTCACTGTTAAGTGTTCAAACCCAAATGATTAAGTGATTACAAATACGGGCTTTCCTTCTGAGTTTATGGTCTTAATCACAGAAATCCAATCTCCTTGATTCAAAATAAGAAGAACCCGAGGTTAGTTAGTAAAACTATGCTTCCAGCCAGGTAAAACAGATGAAGCAGTGTGTGTATGCTGGGGCTGAAACAACTTGACTGATGCGTTTTTTTCTATCAAGCACTTAAAACAAATTCTACATGTCTCTACATGCGTGTGAACATATGAAAATAAGTTAGGAAGACAAGAAATGCCGGTTACTTTAGTATGTCCACATTATGAAACCTTATTCCCTGTTGCTGCGGTCTGCCTGTTTTGGCCCTCTGAGTCCACGCCTCCTAACCAGCAGCCAATAGTTGCGGAGTTTAGATTCCCTCCTATGACGGGAGGTTCTGTCTAGTTTGTGCAGCTTTGAACAGGACAGAAGCTGAGTGTAGAAGCTACTGCTGCCTGTAACCTTATTTTCTCGATAGATGTGTGAGATCTGCTTTAAATCCAAATCTAAGAAAGGAAGGCAGCTTCAGCAATCTTTGAGTTCCTCATGACTAATATGTATGTTTCTTTTTAAACACAAGTCACAGCTCGATAAGCTTGTGTACTTTTGGCCATGTAAACAAGTCCAGGAGTAAAATTTGTACACTGTGAACCACGCTTCAATTTGGCTTCTTTCATTCTGATTTCAGATAAATCAAGTCACAAGAACCAGAGAGCTTGTTAACGTGTGTAGAGATCTGATCAGATCATGTGCTTAGTAAGACTCTATTAACTCTTTAGGACTATCACCCTGATTTAAATGTAAGAAAATAGAGTTTTATTTCCCCCTTTTCGGTCAAATAGATTAGTTGATTTTCATGTTAAGATGATGACACTTCAAAAATCAGTAATTTAAATACATGTTTTACTTAACACTGCTAGAAATGACCAAGTCAGTCACCTGACTTCCACCTAAGCAAACATCCATGGCAACGACTAAATATCTCCATACAAAGGACTCACAATCTTTGGCGTTTGAAAACAGCTTGTTGAAGAAGAACGGGTCAAAATTCCAGCTGAGCAATGCGTGTCACTGGTTTCTCCACACAGGAGACATTCTGAAGCTTTCACTACCAAAAAAGGCTTTTTCACAATGTTTTTAATACACTTCTGTACCTGTGTCCAAGACTAATTCGCTTTGTTTTCTTTGTATGTCTGGATAACTTGAATTGTTGCTGTTGTCTGTTGTGAATTTTATTTTAGTGGATCCTTTGAAATTATTTAAAGTGAGACATACCTATTAACACTTGTTCTACCACAGTGCATGTACACACAAGTAGTTCTGGAAACTGCAGACATTTCTAGTAGTTTGGTAGTCAACCGGAGCAGCGAAGTTTTTAGCCTCATAAAATCATCACTATAACCTCAGCAGACATTATCTTAAACTTTATAACCTGTTTGACAAAATACTCTTTTCAAAATCATACATGTCTTTAAAAAAAAAAAAAAAAAAAGCCTCAGACAGACTGTAGTCGCAATAATTCAAGAACAAACCAAGTTACAAAGTTACAAACCCGGTACTTTCTCATAAACTCCAACCACTGCTTGGACTATCTGATACTTGAGAAATGACGCCCTCTTGTGGTAAATCCGAGCCTGTACAGCATGGGAAGCCGAATGAAAACTTCATCAACTACATTAATGTTGAAGTCTTCTTTTATTATTATTTTTATTTGACTGGTTTGTCACTTTAAAATGACAAATGTTCCATACACCCCACATTAAAACATGAAAACAAACAAACAAACAAAAAACAGCCAGAAGAATAAGTCTTGATTCATCAGTAAGACACATCATCGATGACTCAATAAATTAAAACACATGCATTAGCAGAAATAATTGAAACAGAAAATAGGTCACTACACATGTTTATGAAAATAAATGTAGAAGTTTAGTCAAACCTCATTTATGTAATTCAAATGGCTCATAACTGCTAATGTAAATGTTTTATGTAGTTCCCTAAACCCATATCAAGGCCTTTTAACGTAAAAAATAAACACTTCTAACCTCAGCAGACATCTGTGTTTCCTGTAAATTAAAAAAAAAATAAAAAAAATTTAGAAAATCTTGAGTGCCTTAAATTATTCTGATGTTTTATTTAATATAAAATAACAACCGCTATGCCTCCAGATCACGTTAAAATTGAACAATTTTTAAGAATATAACATTTTCCTTTTTTTGTAAATATTAAAAAAATACGGTAATCCATGATTTGTTTAGTTTAATTTGCCCATTCAGCTCTGTAAATAAAACAACAGGGAGCCAAATCTATCCAATACTTTACCTTTTTAAGAAATACTTACTAAAAACTATCTGTAGCATTCAGTATGTGTGAGTATAAGCACAATATCTGATGAATACAGTCTTGAATCACTCATGAGAGTTCTGAACCTTCACATGTCGAAGCTTTGACACTGTTACCGCTGAGGAAACTTTTACCATGTAGAGCTTAGCAGTAGGTGCAGTTCTGTCCGTCAACAGTTCCACTGGAATTAAAAAAGTACCTGGAAAAAATCCTCTGACTTCTGGACAGACTTGTGGTCAAGCGCTCTGAGATATACAGTCACCAACAGGCATACATCAAACACACAATTTCTTTTACACCCACCAAAGAAGAAGTAACAATAAAAACTTTAAAAACTCTGAATTGATTGAGGAAATTTGTTGTGCAAGTTTCTGCATAACATTTAAAGCATGCTGCTACAGAGTGAGTCAATAAATAACCCCAAAGATCCTCCATGGAGTACCACACACCCTCTACAACAATAAAAATGGAAAAAGTCCAGCTCTTGGGACAATGAGCATGTCTGCCTCATCAAAGCGACTGAAATGAAGTCTGACATCATTTTGTCCCCTAAGCGTCCGTCTTTCTGACCTCCCACCGTCCCGGCACTAAAGTTCGTCCCTGTAGGAAGCCGACAGCATCTCAGGCGGTGGTGCAGCCCCCTTCAGTGTTTTATGGGAGCCCCTCCAATCAGTCCTTACTGAGTCATCGTCCCACAGCGTGGAGGTCTCTGTGTCACTCACCCACTCAGGATCGCCGGCGTAGTGACATGGCTGTACCAGAAGGGGGCGTGTGCTGAAGGCTTGCAGGTTTCTGTTGGGGAAATGGGACTTGTAGTCCTCACTGTAAATAGAAAAGGAAGTATAGATATTTAAAAAGTTTTTTGTGTGTGTGATTTCAGCTGTTTATTTATTTTTCTTTTTGCCACAAATATTTTCTCTCATATTAATCAAAACTAAATAATAATTAAAAAAAAAGAGATGCTGTGATTCACTCTGATTTTCAGTGTCGTTTAGTTACACTGAGTATGAAGGTCGGACAGAAGGACCAAACGTGGGGTGCAGACGATGTGTAATCTTAGCAGGGCAGTCAAGCATATCAAATGAGCCTCTCAGAGGTTAGAGACGGAGAACAGGGAAAGTGGGCTGGCTGGGTGCCAGCTTTCCACACAGTATGGAAGTGCATGCATGCACTCCATACTGCCATCTGGTTTACACATTCTGCAGCATGAAACATGTTATTTCTGCAGTCTGATGATACAGGGGGTTTTTTCAGTGAAGGTGTGAGGTTTGCAATGCTAGCAATAAGAAAAGCTAACATGCTAATGTAAAAATAAGATCAAGATTGGGCTGCAGCCTACAAACATGTACATCATTAAAAGAAAAATGTCCACTAAGTCTAAAGTGAAACATTACTGCAATTACTTCTAAGCTAAAGCCCACTGACGGATAACCACAGTCTTTACTCCGGCTCTTTAGTCTGGAAGGCCCACACCAAACAAAGCTAAGTATGAAACTCAGGCATGTAAATTAAAGAATGTGTTGGGCAATTATGAGACCCGTTTTTAGATTTTTAAGACTTGGGTAGAGAAAGAATATACAACACTGGAATGTATTGAAGGCGATGAATGTGTGCACATTTCCTTTTTCGTTTTCACATTTTACCACATTCCAAGCACAAACATCAATTCGTTTTATCTGGATTTTATGTGATAAACCAACAAATTGTAAAACATAATTATGAAATGAGGGGAAATTCATACTTGGAGTCATTTCTTCTGTAAATAAAAGTCTAAAAAGTGTGGCCTTCTTTCCTCTGATACTGCTAAATCAAATCTAGTGCCTTTGGAAAATTAGTTTATAAGTTTTCAGTTTAAACTTAGTTCATATATTGATGCTCTGCAAAGGTCTCAGGCTTGTTGGAGAACATTAGTGAATAAAAAGCATCAGGAACAGATATGGTATGATATTTTATGAAGATAAGTATTCGGTCACACAAATCAACACCACACTTTTTATTTGTAAAGCAACCATGCAGAATGTTCCCTTCACACACCAATTATGTGCTCCTTTCTGTTGGTCTGTCACATGAAATCCCAATCAAGCATGTTGAAAAGCTATGAATTGTTTTTCACGCTTCTGTAGAACTGCCGTATTAAAAGTAGTTTCTCCTAAGAGCACATCTAGAAATAAAACAATGTTAAATACTTACTTGGGATGTTTGTCATACATGATGGGGAGGAATTCGTCGACAGGGAGCATCTTAGAGAGCGGCTCAGCATTGAGCAGTTTCTGGGCTCCCTGCTGAGAGATGGCGTAGGACAGAGTCCAGTATGAATAGTCGGCCACCACCAGGTTCCGAACGTTCTCCACCGCCGCCTCCTTCCCAGGATTCACTTGCTTCCTGCCTAGATATCTGTGGAAAAGGAAAGGGAACGAATTTAGAAAGACTGAAAAAAAAAATGTCAAAATGTGTTTTCTAAAATGCATTTGATTTAGTGTCTTCCGTTCCTTTTTTTTTTTACTTGCATATGTTTTACACATGTCTAACCAACACAATATGCACAAAAGAGTTAGTAATGGTTCCTCCTCCCGCTAACAGATGCTTACAGAGAGCTTTAATTCCATGTCTAACGTTTTGCCCGACACACTTGGTATGATTTAAATTGAAACAAGCTGGTTTGGGGTTGCATGAGACAAAGAAATCCAGCAGCAGTAAGACGCACGAGAAGGAATTTACACTGAGAACATTCAGCTGACTTTGAATGGTCAGATAGCTATCTATGAAGAATTATTTTATCCCCTTTTCCCACTGTTTACCACATTTAGACAGCTGAATTTGTTGTGTTACATCAACTCCTCCCATCCCTACGGAGCCCTCCAGGTGACATGGGGAATTTTTTTTCTCTCACATTAAGTCCCAGTCCAGCTCCACCTGCTCCACCTCTTCCATTAGCCTGAGCACTCGTCGCTTGAAGTTTGCCTCGAAGCGAACGTCATCCTCAAAGATCAGGGCTTTATCCATTTGCATGTCCACAACCTAGAGAAAAAGAATATATATATATATATATATATATATATATATATATATATATATATATATATATATATATATATATATATATGAAAATATATATATATATA
>NW_015112632.1:478405-496480 GCF_001443285.1 Poecilia latipinna
ATATATATATATATATATATATATATATCATTATGAAAATATCTGTAAATAGGTAAAAATTTCCACAAATAATTTGGAGTCATGCCACAGAAAAATCCACGGAAATTGAACAGTGAATAGGTAGAGATCTGCTGTAACATCAAAAAGAAAGGTAATGTGATTTGCATCTCAAAATAACAAACCACAATCATAGTTTGATTAAATATTAATTTAATCAAACTATGTTTTTTGCATTTTTGCTTGCTTTATCCATTTTTTATTGATGTAAAAATGTAGTTCACACACCAAAAATTGAAAAAAATAAAATAAAATACAGCTTTGGAAGGTGAAATACCTCAGTGCAATGCTACCTGACATACTATTGACTGGCACTTGCAAAGCAGCCAATCGTGGAGCACCATTCATCTTCCTTGGAGATGATTGACAGAACCCCCAAAGAGCACAAAAGAAGACTGTCCACACAGTTTTCCCTGCGTGTATTGATGCATATTAATGTATATTTGTTGCATGAACTATTAGAATAGGCAGGTTTAGGTGTTTTGAAGGGCTCTCAAGTATCTGCAAATCTCAAATATTCGTGGGCCGCCATGATCCCCAACTCGTGGGTTCCCCTGAAAACTTTCTAGCGCTCCTCCAGGTTGGGAATGACCACACCAGATCTTCGTGTGGCTCAGTTCTCTCACCTCCTTCCAGATGTAATAGTGGCTGAGGAAGCAGCCCACCTCTCCTTTGGTCAGCGTGCGTCCAGAGAACGGGTCATAGTAACCCGGCAGCAAGTCGACACCCAGGAACTTAATGTCGCTGCTGTTCAGTGCACTGCAGGAACAAGCAGTGAGAAACAAATATATATTTGCTTTAAAACAAACAAACAAACAAACAAACAAAAAATCCATATTTATCAAACTTTGTCACATTTTCTATTAATGCAGCACCAAAATCCGCAACTGGATGGTTTTACTACCAGCCATTCAAATGCTGACATTCTCTAATTCTTACTGTTTTGCCTTTGGGATATTTTTTTTTACTTGATGATAAAGACACTTAAGGAACTGCATTGATGAATATCTGTCTGGAGACTTTGAGGGAGTGCTTACTTTCCGTCTATAGCATCTACCACTTTGACGTCAACCTCCAGCTCGTTCAGGGAGTACAGCATCCTGTCTCTGCGGTCAGGCCGGCGTCGCAGGTTAATCAGATAGATCTGCAGACAGACCAAAGCTAACGCACGCGCTGTGGAATAACTAAAAGCTTTCAAACTTTGTGCATCTTTAGACATCTTCTCAGGAACTGCAAGATTAAATTAGGTTAGAATTCACTTTCCTTCATGCTCTTATCATAGCATCATTATTATTTTTTTTCTTCTTTTGGCAGTAAAAGCCACAAATAAATTAGGTTTACAAATATTTTGCTCTGAACAGAAAAAAAAAAAAAAAAAAAAACCCTCAAACCATAAAAATCTCACCTCATCAAACCCCACCAGGTCTCTCTGTTTCGGGAACATGTGAACGTATCGAGAAGGATACATGGCGGGCCCATCAACTTCCAAACAGAGACCAGATTTGAGTTTGAAGAGGAAATGCAAGAGAAACAGCAGGAATCATGCAAATGTGTCTGATAAGACAAAGGTTTCGGTGATGTAAAGCACTTGTCAGATAACAGTCTGATGCTCGGTTTCTTACTCAGTGACTCCAGCTGGACATGGACAAAGTTGAGACGATCGTCCTCCAGCGTGAAATGAGGTTTGCCGGGAACATTTAGGTAGCCGTAGCGCTCCTTGTTGCACACGTACATCTGGACCTCTACACAAGCAAAAATGAACACTCAGAAAGTTTTTTTTTTGTTTGTTTGTTTTTTTTTAATGGCTTATAATCTTTCATCTTCTGTGGAAGAGTATTTGCATTATATGTGGGGAAAGTGTTTAGCAATTTGAGCTTGTTTGAAAAGAACTGTCTTTTCCCCTAAGCCCTGATTTCCTCCTGAGGTGTTTGTTGGGGAATTTGTTTCAACCACAGCACCGAGGTGCAGAAATGTTGCTGCATTTTATAGAAATAGCCCAGAATAACAGCCCAGTCTTCATCCGATCATTTCATCTTTTGTCATGGAAACATCGGATCCCCACATAAGCATGAAATATTCGTTTTGCCGCTTCATTTCTTTGGCTGCTTCCTTTTCTTTGGAACATTTAAACAGAAACAGCAGCGTCTTCTGGAAAGTTTACCTCATGGGGAAACATCTCTAACTAAATTTATCTTTTGAAACTTGGTGGCAAAAAGCTGTAGTTCTTTAATTGAACTTCTAAGCATCTGGAGCGGTTTCTGCTTTCACCACTTACAGAATATAACTCTGTCCTCATAAGAAGCCAGGACAAACATTTCATCTGTTCTGAGGTGACAAACCTGCAGCACGACAAGAAAAGGCAAATACGATGATGTCATCATAGGGCCATGAGTAGTCTTCATGAGGAGGGTAGAAAGCCAGTTTCTTCATGCCTTCCTTCCTCAGATCCAGCAACAAGGTGCTGTGGACCATCGGCACGGGGTAGCAGCCGTGTCTGTGGCGGTAACGTGTCGGGAAGTATTCCGCCGTTCGTCGATAATAACCCTGAGAGAAACAAATAACTACACTGAAAATGAGCATCAAACATGACTGTTTTCAGGTTATGCACCCACTGTGAGAGAGACGTCTTCATTTTTTTCTCAGCGTTTCCTCACCTGCGGCGTGATACCGCACCAAAAGTTGGAGTACGCTCCCGGGGAGTCTAACATGGGAGCGATGACTGACTTGTTCTCTGCGATCATCAGGTTGAGGGTTTCTGGGTTGGTGAGGATGTTGTCTGTGTCAGCATACTGACCAATAAGAACCACAGAAAACAAAGACAGCGGCAAATTAAATTAACTCTAAATGCATTCAGAATCAGCCGCAAAGAAACATAAACGCAGCAAAGCCAATCAAGAGATGTCAATATTGTAAAGGGATATGATTAAATAAAATACCAATATGTAGTCAGCCCAGCGTTTTCTGGCAAAGTTGAGAGCTGCCTGCTTCAGTTTCATCACATACTCATATCTGCTGTTGGGCCAGTGCTTTGGACCAAACTCCCCTGCATATGACCTAGAAAAGAGACAGATGTCATCCCTGGACATATTTCTGTTTTGGAATTTTATGGAACTGTTAGCATAGTGATCCACAAGCTGGAAACGATTACATTTTATAGCAAAAATTGGTTCCTCCTTCTTAAAACAAAATAAAAAAATTAAAAAAAAGTGGGTCTCAGAGGACGATGTGCTCTCGGAGAGCCCTTCCGGTCTATAACTGAGTTAAACTGAGTGATCCTGATATCTACATGCATGTCCAATACAAATCCAATCTTACAAGAAGTAAAATGAAACATTGACCTTTAACAACTCACTTTTTATTACAATTTCTAAATTGGAAAAAAAAAAAAAGAAGTAAAACTGAAGGTCACATTTTCCTCATATTCAGAGTCAAAAAGGGTCTGAATAACATAAGAAATTGAGTCTCATATGATAGCTTTTGTGGAAAAAAAATGACTAATTTTTAAGAATTAGGTGCATAGATTACATTGAGAATTTTCTCTACACGGTACAAATTATATCTGGCTATATATCTATTAGACAGTTTCAGTTTGAGCAGAAGTTTTTTTGTTTTGTTTTTATTTTCTAAACCATTAACAATCTCCTAGCATCATTCAGGGTGGATATTTGACCACTGAAGCAGAATTGTTGTCATTTGTTTAAGATCAGATTGCGTTCAGTCACTGCCAGGTTCTTAAGCATATTCCATAAACTTTCAAAAACATTTCATTCAGGCTCACTCCAAAGTTTAATTTTAACCTTCCTCCCAAAACCACTCGTGGAGTGTTTTGAAGATCCTTATCCGGTTGGAACTTCCAAGTGTGTTTGACGTTTTAACCATCAGACCCAAATTGTCACCTTGAGACGAAGGAAAATTGGTCAGGATGTTCAGGAACAACCCAACTCTTGAGGTAATTATGAACTGGAAGATGCTGGAACACCAGTGTCACCATCCAGAGTGAAACAAAGTTTATAACCATAACTATAGGTGCTGACTATGAAAAAAGCCTCCAAGCACAAATTCCACTTGAAGGTGTCCACACAAGCCATGCGTCTTCTGGAGAAAAGTTTGATGATAACATGAGCCAAAATTGACTTTTTGGTCACAATGAGAAGGAGTATGTTTATGGGAGTCAATGTGAGGCTTTCGAACCTAAGAACATTTTAGGAAAACTCAGGCACTGGTGGTGCTGCTGCGCCTCAATAATAACATAGGCTGACAAAGAACTCTGATACAAATATTGCAGCAATTATCCATGTTTCACTCACTTCATGACGCAAGAAACACGTGGTAACAGATTTGGTATGGCCTTATTTCTGCTTGATTTGGCTATTAATTATCTCACCCCTGGATGGCAAATTAATCCTTAAATATTAGAAAATGAACACGTTAGTAGAAGTAACATACCCAGTCCTCACCCAGCTGAACACTGTGAATCCTAAGCGACTGAGCTCAACACACAGGCGCCGTATAGAACAGACGTTTCATTATTTACATGCTGTTTCACAAAATCCCCTTCGCTTCTTCGTGAACTCACATTTGCTTTTCGTTATCCAAGAACGGATGCCAAGACAATAAGAACAACAAAAATTTTGTTAGCAAGATCATTTTCACCTGTTGAAAAACAACGCAAATTGATCTTTTTTCCATTTTTTTTTTAATTGGATAAAAAAAAATTACCATGACATCCATATTCAGGATGAGTGTATGTAAACTTCTGAACTGCAAGCTGGCGTGTGAATGGATTTTCAAGAGGGTGAAAACCACAGGAGGAACTTTGCCTTATGTTTTGTGTTGAGAATGAAAAAAAATCATAGATTTTTATCCCTGAGTAAGTCATCCTCCAGGCCAGTTTTACGACCAGATCGTCTCAGTCAGAACGAGTAACTGAACGCAAGTCTTGTCGTCACTCATTTCCACACAGTTTGCCTCCAAATAATCATACTTTCTAGATATTTCTTTAAAGTGATTCTGAACAGATATTATTATGTCATTCAGATGATATTTGTTTCAAGAACTGGGCTGAAAATGATTAGAAAAAGCAGATAGATCAAAGAACTTTTTTTTTTTTGTGAAAATATCTTTAACAAGCTTGAGTGAAACTTTCCTGGAGCCGAAACAAAACAAAAAAACAGAAGAACATTTGGTTTCTTGGAAGCTAAATTACTGCATTAAAGGTTGCTGCTCCTTATTATAGAGTTATCTACATAACAGCAGAGTAGAAACATGCAAAAAGAATTTGTTTTTATTATTATTTCAGATTACAGACCTGACATATAATTCAATCTCAGTGAGAGTGAAAACTTAAGAGGCAGTTTTGAGATGCAAACAACATCTGGTCAGAAATGCCCTCTCCTGTTCTTTTATATACTCACACTAACACTGTGATCTGTGGCTGTCGTGGACCAACGCAGCCCTGCAGGAAGCTTAACATAACGGTAAATGTGGACTTACGTCGGCTGGTCCATTGGTCTCCACTCGACATAATGGTAAAATCTCTGCATGACAGTGAGCCACTCTCTCAGAATGGCTGTGGTGTTGTCCGAGTTGTGATCTGTCGCGGCCCTGAGAGGAGCAGGGAGAAATCAGAGCGGGATGTGGACAGGGCTTTAAGAATGTATGAAGATCAGATCCGCAGTCACATCTGTTATAAGCTATAAAAATAATTTACTCCACTCCACCACCTCTGGGCGAAGGAGCGGGTCGGAACCATCAATATCGAGGCTCTTTTTTCAGCAGTGTCCCTTAATGAGGGAAATGAATTTATAGCAAAAACCCACCATTATAAATGATTCGCCTAATTGATTTAATTTGGAGAGCTTCTCTGCTGCGATATAACATTTGTGTGACACTTTCCTATAAATTAGAATTTCTCACGCTTTGTTTTTATTGCCAGAAAAATTATTCTCCTGTCTGGTTGTTTTATTTATAAACAGTTTTTACCTTGCTTTCAAAATGTTGGCTTCAAAATATTTGTGAAATTTAAAAATGCAGGGCTAATATCCTTGGCATGTCAGTGTTTTATTTGAAGGCTATCTACATTATGCAAAATATGAACATGAAAACTAAAACTAAACATGGTGTATTTTTAACTCATGTCCATAAAAGTCAAGATAAATATAAAAATGTTAGCTATATAAATATTATAACTGTAATTATCAATATTTCATATAATTTTAGCAGGAGCTGGAAAGAAAACTGTTTCTTCTTTGAATAAAACAAATGGAACAATGTTTTACATTTGTATACTGTATGCTTCTGTCCTAAACTATCCAATTGTTGCGGAGACCGTGTGTTTAGGGTTGTTGTCCTGCTGGAAGGTGAAAGTTTTAAGTCCTTTGCAGCCTCTTAAAAAAGTGTTCTTCCAGGATTGTGACTTTAGCATAATCCCATCAAATCTGACAAGCTTCCGTGTTCTTACTGAAGAAAAACCTTGACACAGCATGATGCTGCCACCTATTTTATTGTGAAAAATGTGCATTCAAGGTTATATGCAATGTTAAGTTTTCCACCACACTTTTGCATGTGATCTTTCTTCTCATTCTACCCTAGAGGCTCATGAAGTGCTTGGTGGAGTTGTTTATTTAAGAGTGTCAGAGTAAAGTGGGCTGAGTACAAATGCATGCAACACTTTCTAAATGTTTTTGTTTTTTCTTGCTGTAAGACATTTTGAAAAACATGCTTTCTAGTTCTTCCATTTCAGAATCACGCACTACTTTGTGTTGGTCTGTACATAAAGTCCTAATAAAATCCATTAATATCTGTTGGTGTAGCGTGACAAAACTCCTGCAAAAAACACTTTACTTACAGAAATTCAGCTTTCTGCCAGTAAACCACACCCAAGTTTAGTTACTGACGGTGGGTTTAGATTTTTTTTTTTTTTTTTTTAAGAACAGCAACTGAGTCATGGCCAATTATTATTTTAGCCTGCCGAAACAAATCAGAGCAGAGCATTTAAAACTGTCTCCAAACAGCAGGAACTGAATGCAGCCCTGCGCTGGGAGAAAGGCTCAGAGGGGGAACAGGACTGGCTCCTTTCCTCAGCTCATCGAAATGGCTTTGACATTTTGAAGGCGTATAAGAAGCTGATCCCTGACTAAAGAGTCGGGGGCAGAGCATGCAGGACACCCACCACACAGAGATACGGTCTTTGGGGTAGTTGAGTCTCTCCAGAGCTCCGAGGTAGTACGGCAGGGAATGCGCTGCGTTCCTGGCTATGATCGCGATCACCACGGTGGGAGGCTGCATCCCGGACTCCTCCGGGAACTTTTCTTCAATAAAGTAACACTCAGCCCAGGAAGTCAGGGCTGCTACGACTAAAACATGAAGTAACATGGTGGAATGTGGTGAAGAGGAAAGTGCCGCTCCGCTTCTGGGGCAGCACGTAGACTCTTGTACGCGTCAGCAGTCCAAGAAAAAGAGGGCTTTCCCAAATGATCAACCACCTACTTCTCCCCATTGCTGGGTGAAGTCATGCAAGCTCAGACTGGGAGAGGACTCGCAACTTCCGCTGTAAGGAAAAATCTAGCAATGCAGTAAAGGCATCACGATTTGGCCAAGACTAATTTCTTACTCCCGAAAAAAAAAAAAACGTCTTTATACAGATATTAAGAGGTATTTGCTCTCAATTTTCTGCAATTTAACTATTTCGACTTATAAATAAATACAAATCTTTTCCTTTTCATCAGTTAATATAGTGTTTTTATTTTATTTCATTTTATTTTTATTTTTGCAACAAACTGCAGTGTAGTTGTTAACTAAAGTAGCCCGAATAACCCATGTGTTTCCTAATAATTAAAACGGATTGACGTGCAACCGATTTTGGAAACAATTTAACAAAATCACCAGCAGGGGGCGGCTTTGATCCAAAAGAAGCACCTAGTGACGTAACACGTCAAAGTGAGGGCTTGTTTCTTCAGCTTATTGCTTTCTGATATCATTTTGTTCTACTTCTTTACATTCGCGTGGTTAATTATTTCTGTAAAAAGCACCTAAAGCCAGCCATAAACCTACAATAGCATAACCAAGTTTTACAATAACCATGACAAATATGTTTTAAACACTTACGTCCAGCTCTCCCCAAAGCAAAAACAGCAATTGTATGCAAAAAAGTTGAGTGCGCGCCACAAAGGCCGCGTGGCCCTTTGTGTTAAAGGTGTAATTATGAGGTTAAAGTCGTAGACACTTTAGGTTTTGACATGACCAACTCAGCCATTGTGTAAATTATAGTTTTTTTTTTGTTTAGATTTAGGTTTATTCCAAATAGAGATGTAAAACACAGAGTTTGTAGGAAGTTTTATTTAATTAAACATGGAGAGTTCATGGTCATAGCACATTAAATCACAGGTGCGTCAGAAAAGTCAAAGACAAGTGTTGAATATGTCAGGGTGTCGTTTATGATAGGTCTGTAAATTCTGATGTGGTGAACAACTATAATCTCAACGCTTTTTACAATATAAATGTGCCCATGTCAGGCAATTCAGTTAAATCCAATTGTGCTTGCAGTTAGAGCTGCTATACAGATCCAGTTCAATCCATACTACAAAAAAAGTGCGATCCAAGATGGAAAAACACTCTCCAAGACAGGACTACTTTCTGGAAAATTAAAATAGACAGAGTTAATGACAGCAATTGGTCATAATGCAAACCTTGAGAGTAGTAGGAAAAATCTGGCAACAACCCAACCCAACAACAGAGACAGGTCACGACAACATAAGACACAATAACTATCAGAAAGGAAAGTTTTAAGTCTGTTCTTAAAGGTGGGCAGGGTTTGAAACTGGGAGCTGGTTCTGCAGGAGGGAAGTCTCCCTCTGTCTCTGCTTTCAGGAACTGTAAGAGGAGATAGGCATTCCTACTGAGGAATTGTGACCAAATGTTGAAAATGATTTAAACTAAAGATAATAAACACCAGGAAAATGGCAATGTATGTCAAGTAGTCCAGAGTATTCAACCAGTGCATTTTGTAGAAGTCTGCAAACTGTGTTAAGTTTTTTTCTATCTGTTTTATTTTTCCATTTTCCAAATAGCTTGAATGAAACTCATTTAGTTGCTGTCTTGTAAGACACTGACTAAAACTTTAGCACGGCTTTATTCAGCGATAAGAGGAACACTCAAGGTGTGGTAAAGTGTTATAGTGCTTTTGCTCAGTCTGTACAAAAGTGAACATTTAGGATCATAAGTCTAAGTGGACACAGGGGAAGCTTTTAGAAAGGAAAGGGTTGGGAACATAAATGATGGAAAGAGTGGAGAATAAAGACCAGAGGAGAAGAAAAAGGGTTGTTGGACAATAATAAGCAAAGTGGTCCATAATGAATTTTAAGGTTGTTTTTTTTTCCAGTGTTCTGTGAATAAACGAAGGCAGTCGGCGGTGACAATGGTGGACTTGGGTAAAAGGCGCTCGTTTGTTTGGACAGGTCACAAGGGTAGAGGGTCAAATCTCCCCTATTGACACCCCAAGTGTTGCCACGCTCACACACAACCACGCACGCACTGACACGGAGCCCAAGTGTGTGCGTCCAGCGCGATTTTCCCAGCGTTTGAGGCTGCAGCTGATCTGGGAGAGCTCAACCTCGGGTGCGCTAACTTTTCACTGTGAGGTCAAGGGTGGAGACGGCATTTGTGTGAGGGAGTGTGTGAACGAGGGACAGAGAGGCAAGAATAGGCAGGGAAGGACAAAAAGAAAATCTTCATTGTCTTGAGCAGATTGCAAAAGAGAATCAGTGATGGGGGGAAAAGGGCACAAATTCCACTGTAGAGGAGTTTCACTTAAATCTGTTTTTTTTTTAACAACTTAAAAACATATTGTGAAATTAACCTTTAATAGCCCTGCATCCTTAAAAGCAAAGCTTTCATTTCTTCTGTTTCCAAGAAGCAAATTATGTATTGTAATCTTTTAAAATGTGTTTGATCAAAAGAAAGTTGACTTCCTTGCAGTTTTTCAGTGTTTTCCTGGACTGTGTTTGGTATTTCTCTTCAATTGAGTCCTTTTGCTTAAAAGCCGACAACTTATTCTGGTAATGTATTGAAGAAGAGCAAAATCAAGAACAAAAGTATGTGTTTTTTGCATGTCTGATGATAGAATGGAGCAGGAGATAGACAGACTGGGGACTCGTTTGCAGAATGCTTGGTGCTGCTGCTGCAGCTGCAGCTGGGCACAGTGAAGAAAGAGCTGAGTGTAAACGTAAAACTCACATTGTGTACTGGTTCATCAACCAAGGGAAATTTAAAAAATAAAGCCAACACTCTGTCACATCGAAAGGAGCCACTAAAAGTGGTCCGGGCATTAAATCAGTGGACCTCCTGGGTTTCTCCATCGAGGGTTGCCGTAGGTGAAAAATTCAGGGAAGACCAATAACGGGCTGAAGAGATAATACTGTGCTTGCAGTAAGTGTATTTTGACAATATTATCATTTTTACAACATTTTATTTATTTATTTTTTTTTACAGATGTCACGTCATCTGAATTTCTTTCATTTCGAGAAGTTGAGCTCTGAGGCAATCGAGAATCTATTTTGATTAGTCAAAGTCCTTATTTCTGTTCCAGTGGATACAGCCAAACTGTGCCAAGGAAAATAAATGTCACTCTTGGATTGGCTGGTTTGCAAAAGCTAGCCTGAAGCGTGTCAAAAAGAACAATGCTTGGGTTTTTCAGCTTCTCCAGCTGCATTTTCTTATGACTATTTTACATTTCTACAATCTTGTACAAAAAGATTAGAGGAAAATCAAACATCACTAGGAACTCATTATTCTGTAGTTTTGACATAAAACTGCATCCTCCCTGCAATCATTCAAAGTAAAAGGGACTTAGTGCTCAAAGACATGGCCAAGGAAAGGAATGCTGAATCCCAACCACTGTAGAACACACACACACACACACACACACACACACACACACACACACAGAGAGAGAGAGAGTAAGGATTTGGCCAAGAACTATCTGGAAACAAATCTTTCCAGCAGCTCAGATGAGCTTCCTTCTTAGAGTGGCTAAACTCAGGCTTAGAGATAAAGCACAGATCTCTGTCATCCAGAGGAAGCTTGGAGTAGAGTTGTGGCTCCTCCGCAGTGAATGATGTAGCGGAGGTGGTGCAGGTTTGGATCCCTCTTGGAAGTCTGTCTTTGAAGGAATGTCACACTCAGAGGGGGATCCTGAGGCTGATCCAAAAGTCACCAGAGAGATTTTAAGTATATCCCTCCTGACATGCGAATGCCTTGAAGACCTCTCAAAGTCGATAGGGCACAGGGATGTCAGGGTTTCCCTGCCGCGTCTGAGCAGAAGACAAAGAATGGATGGATGAAGAAAACCTTAGCATTGTTTATGGAGTAAATACAGAATTCATTCAATTTTTTTTTTGTTTTTTTTTTTTTTTGCTTAGGCTTTCTTTATACTGGATGAACCCCATTTTATGCTCTCCTTGATTTACACACATGATCACAGCACACTAGCTACTGCCACAGACATTGGCATAAGTCCAATACCATTGGTTCTGCTTCTTTTTCTCGATGACAAAGTCATGCTGGTGCTGGTGGCCCCAACCGACTCCCCCCATGCTTCCCCTTGGATTCTGATATGTTGCACGCTCCTAACCCCATCACACTCTACCATGCGCATAAAAGGAAGGCCACTGCTCAGCTTCCACCGTATTGTGGGTTTAAATCTTTTTAGATGTCTCTAAAATGTCTGCCTCGATTCAAGTAAAATCGTTGTGATTATTGTTAGCTAATGCTCCACCAATTCCGTCTTCATTTTTCTAATGAAGAACCTGTTTGCTTACATGAAAGAATGAGTAGGTTAGGATGTCATGTAGTAGGAGTGCTTCTGTCGCTGTGTCGCCGCGTTGGGCCTGTGTGTCTCATGTCCAGAGACGAGTTGTGACATTCTCACAAGCTTTCAGGACCTTTATTGCAGTGGCAATAATCAATAGCGCTCCCAAAGAGACGTCTTTTGGCTGGCCAGGTCAATACCTGCCAATCACGGTCTGAATGGAAGCTCACACCCTCTTACTCAGCAGCTACAAGAGCCCGCTGCTCCCAGCCTTCCCTGTCATTGGGTGTGTTGTAACCAAAGATGGCCACGTTTTTATAATGTATGGATAATTCCATCTGAGCATTATTATTATTATTATTATTATTATTATTATTAACAAATACATTTTTTCAGCATTATGTCAAAGTAGTTGTAATATTTATTTTCTGAACACTTTTCATAAGGCAATGTGCAATAATTCAGATGCGGCATTAGAACAGACAAATCTTACTCCGTGAAATCAACATTTGGTTTTGGTGTTTTGGCTAATGGTCACTGAGAAGAAGGGGGATGTTGTTGTTGTTGTTATTGTTGTTATTTTTAATCAGCAAAGAAAATCATCACAGATGGGCGCTAAAGGAGAGATGCTACAGCTAACTTGCATTCTATATGAGGATACTTTAATGCTAAATAATAAATTTTTAAAGGAACATAATTCCAGTCAGCATGTCTTCATACTGGGTATTGAACTGGCACCAACAAAGCCCTCTCAACATGATGGAACCTCATGTTGAACATTTCTGTATGTGTTTGTGTGAACGTTGGTAGGAGTTTGCCCTGTAACCAGTGGATTTGAGCTCCCACTCTGTCCCCCTCATTCGTTCACCAGCCTTTCTTGCTGGTTGTGGCCAAAGGGCTCAGTGGTCCCTGTGCTGGTGCGTGCCAGCTGTGGCTACAGTGGCTTCGGTTCACCGCCATCAGTTTGCATCAATGTTGGTCCAAAAACGCATCCAAATAAACAACAGGATGCATTTTTGGTTCCACCTGACGGGGGTTTTGGACAAGAGATGATTTTGCGAACGGTGAGATTTCACGACGTTTCCCAAGCCTGCATGAGCAAATCCTGCTGAGTCAGGAAGTGGCCTGCTGTTAGACTCTTACCAAAGAAATTAATAAATTAAAAAAAAGGTTCTTCACAAAAATTGAGATCATACTATCTGATGCAACCAAATCATTGTAATTTTTTTTCCTGTAATTTTTATTTTTCCTATAGCAAAATAGCTTTTTCTCAATTATTGTATATTTGTCACATTAAAGGTGGAAAAATATATGCAAGAATAAAAATAGCCCATCTTTTGGATGACAAATCTGGGATCCTACCAGGGTGTATAAGAGAACATTTTATGTCTAATTACGTCAACAGGTCTGCACATTTTTCTCAGAAAATTTGAGTAACAGGTGCGCTTGCAATCAAAGAACCACAAGTCGTGTTTAAATCAGACCTGCATTCCTTCACAGATGTCATGTTTGTGTTTTTAATTGACAGTTTAAAGGGGAAGTTCTGTGCTGCTGGCAGCAGTATAGATAAATTGACTTGCCGTGTCAGTGGGTTGGGTGTTTCTTTTTCCTCCTCTTCTTCTTTAATTCCCAGGTGGCCAATATTGTTGTTTGACTCAAGCACTTTAAAAGAATTGCTTCAGTACAAAATGACCCAAGTACATTCAGTCTGGTCTGTACACAACACAATCTTGTCAGCACATTGAAACTAAGGCTTTGAAAAGAATCCTTTGACATTCAAGAGAATAATATAGTTTTCATGTTTTGATGAATTTAAAGAAAAGAGTAAATTTACCTTCAAGATTAATCTGGGCAAATAAAAATGTCATTCATGTCGGCCTTGCAAAACTAAATTTAGAAAGGCAAAATGTCGAATATTTTGACCACCTTTGTGGCCTGATCTGTGCGTGGTAATGGTAAGATAACTGAGGACTTCTCCTCTCCCCATCTCTGCTACCCCCCTGTATGACGCTGCTCATCTCCTCGTTGCCAAGAAACAGCGCAGCCGCTGTCAAAGAATTCAGGGGATGTTTGGGCAGCGGTGTGCTCGGGGGTGGGGTGCAGCAGCGGGTGCATGTGTGTGTGTGTGTTAGGCATGTAAGTGTGTGCTTATAATGGAGGTGGAAAAGCAGTAAAAAGGGTGAAAGGAGTGTGTTCACCTGAGCGGAGAGAAACCACGAGGAGTTGTCCATTTCAGTTTTATTTTTGGTCTTAAAACAGGAAATGTATTTTTAATTTTTTGAGATAATTCTGACTTTCATGAGTGCACACACAATGCTTCTCCTCTTAGGCATTATATTTTGTCATCTTTTCACGTATTGGCTAAAAACAACACTCATAAGGGTCAATTAAATGTTTGTGCATGTATTTGAACGTAGCTAAGTAATATCCTGTCTCTTTCTATAGCTGATCTCGTGGGATTTGCTGCATTCAGAGACTTATTGGTAATTTTTTTAAAAAAAAAAAAAAAAAAAAAAAGCACTTACAACCAAATTTATGAGAAATGCACATATGACATTGTGGACACAAAAGCAATGGGGAAAATGCATCTAAATGATGGAAAAACTCTAAATACTGAGCTCCAAGTAAGCCACTTTTGGTCTATCAGCTTAAAAAAAAAACAACCTTAATGAATAGAAACTCTGCAAACTGAATTTTAAACAATTGGATTGGTCTTTAGAAATTCGATTTGGCATTTTATTTTATTATTGGATGTGGCTGTCTGTCAGGACAAAATGTTATTTTAGCTCTATCAAATCTCATGATGAAAGGCAATTTCCCAACTCTTGATCAGCATGTTGGAGACGTGCAAGTCAGATTTCTGAAGACCTTCATCGCCAAACACTGCCTGTTGTATTCTGATCCCTCTAACCCATCTGTTCTAAATGTTTGCTGCACTAAATAATGCAAGCATCCAGCAAATTTCAATGTGAAACAACTTATATAATTTACACTGGACATGATGCATCCAAGCTGTTGACAGAAAAAAAAAGGATTATGGTTGGGGAGAAAGTACTTTCTTTTTATCACGTTTCATGGAGAGAAGCGTTAAAAACCATTGGAAGTTGTTTTAAACTTGATGGGTGTCACAATGAGAAGATATAGGGTTGGAAAAGAGAACTCTTAACAGAGTAAAATGATGCAATTTCATAGTTTTAGACACTATGTGTTGATGTTTCTCAGTCGATTTTTGTGTCTCTACAACGAAAATCAATCTGAGGTCTGTGAAAGTCAAACCTCAGTCTGTTGTCCGACATTGAACAAATTTAATAAAAGACAGACATGATGAAAAAGGGCTATTCAAATCAGCCTATTTTTGATTGGGAATCCCGCTCCCCGTCAAATCCTGAACTGGTTGAACATTTTTGGTTCAATTTCAGTCGCATCTATTCTTGGATACCGGCTGGTCGGTTGAATCAAGAAACTTAATAGAAACTGTTTGACAATTAGTAACATGTGGAAGTTTTTATATTTTATTTTTATATTTTGGTAATTTTGTCTATTTTCCTGGTCAATTTCTATGTCAATTTATGTATTTGTTGATGTTATTATGGTTCATTAAGAAAAAAAAAAAAGAATGTCTGGTGAATTCCCATGGCCCTGAGCATGCCTTGCTCAGTAATCCGTCTATGTTGCGAGGTGAAATTAGTTTCTCCTTCATAATGATCCTTTAACATCACCACAGCAGGTAGATTTATAGATCATGAGTTTGTGTCTGTCCACTGACCCTTTTCAGGGACTCTCCTCCCAATTTACTCCTTTGTCCGTTTGACTCTGTGTGCTGGCTCGCCTAAACAGCCGTCCCACTATAAATTTCAATGACACCGCCTGGCACGCTGTCGCCTAACTCTCCCCTTCATCCTCCGTAGCAGCAGGGAGGAGATGCCTTCACCAAAGGAGGTTTATTTTAAGGATTCCCCTGTTTGCTCCGTCTTTTCTCTCCCTCCATCTCTCAACAGGACTGCTTCACAGCCCACCTCAGTCTCTGTGCCTCCCTCTCTCCCCCCAGTAAGGCCTTTCAGCCAGCAGGTTAAACATTGATTTGTGAATGGGAAGGGAAGCACAGCAGCAACAGAGTGCAGCAGCCTCCTACCGTCTCTGTGTGTGTGCGCGCACACATCGCGACAATACACCACCAAGACCGAACATCCAGCATGAAAGGCAACTGTCACTGCCTGTGCGTCTGTCGAAATCAAAAATAATACTACGTATTGAACTTTTTAATATTGGGTCCTGATAAGATCACAGAGTTTAATGTATTTTTTGGAAAACATTTTTTTTGATAGAATGACACAAAGTAGCCCATAACTGATAAAGCTGATAAAAATATAGTCTCAGTATCAGAGAGCTGTTTGGCAATTTTTTAGGAAGTGTGGGAAGGATCTATTTTCAGCCCTCTTTTCTCTGACAGCCACAAATAAAATTCAGCTCAAGCTGATAACTAAACGAGGTCCGCCGTAATTTATGTCTCATAATAAACACTTCATCATCAGAAAGTAATAGCCAAATGGTTTCATTCTCAGTTACCCGCTAAGTCACAAATTCAAGCACTGAAACCCCTCTTCCACCAAGAACTGAAAGCAATGCATTCTGGGATTAATAGTTTTTATTCCAAGCCCCTTCTTCCCATTACGTCGTCCAGTCCCTTGTGGCTGGACTACATAACCTTCCCCTTACTCTGAGACCCCAGTGTAACCAAGTTACTTCAGAATCCATCTAATTGGTAAAGAAAGCACAATTTTACATTCAAATTAACAACCAAATAAATACTAGCCATGGAGGAGGTCACAGTGTACCAAAACACGGAGTGTTTAATCTCTCCAAATGTCCGCAGAAAACGTGTAAGCGTTTGTGCACCCAGAGGTGAGAGTGAAAGCTCACCCTCTTGACTCCTTCCCGCCTCTGAAGAAGTCAAGAAAAAAGCAGAAGAGGGGGGCGGGATTGGAGATGGAGGAGTTTGCTTTTCAGGACTCAAAAAAGGGGGAAAAAGAGCAATGAATGAGTGACTGGCTGGATGAATGAGAGGCGGGCTGGAGCTGAGAGGAGCCCTGGCTGCGCGGAGCCTCAGAGGTTAACTCGGCTTCTTCAAGAGGGGATGAAAAGAGAGAGGGGGTAAAACGGATTGAGCTTTTTAAAGAGGAGGACCCCCTGCGCCTGCGGGGCGGGATCAGTCAGGATGATTTATTAGACAGAAGGGAGAGAAGGAGGGAGAGAGAGAGAGGGAGAGAGAAAGAGAGAGAGAGAGATGCAGGAGGGGAAGGTGCCGTTTGCAAGCATCAAAAACCTGCAGCGCAGACGCAGCACTGGAAAAGTGCTGATATGCACGACATGCGGATGGGACTGGTGGTTCAAATTTCAGCTTCCAGTGAGGTGGACACACTTAAGTTTACCGTTTAAAAAACAATTTAGACGAAGCTTATTGTAGTTTACATTGAAGACGTGGTGAGAAGAAATATTTTTTATTTTATTTTGCTTCATAATTATCTTAATATAAACTACTTAGTTTTTCTTTATATTTGAATTTAACTTTGGTGCAAAGTACGACTCTTTTTTGGCATTTACCAGACCAACTAAGAAAATGCAAAATAACAGGAGTTAAGTATTAAAAATACGTGGTAATTAATGTAATCAAGAAAGAATTTCATTATGAATTACATCAAGGTCTACCAATTACTTAAAAAAGTTAAACACACACACACACACACACACACACACACACACACGCACACACACACACAAATAAAAGCACTGGTGTTAATTCTAAGATCTTAACAACTAGATGAGTGCTTAAACAAATCAAAACTCAAACTAGTGTCATAAGTTTGTCTCTTTAAGATTTAAAGAAGATTCTGAAAGCAGAAAGCAGAGAGGGTAAAATAAAAAAAAAAGAAGAGCAGCACTAAGTTTGATCCTCCAACACGTAGTACGGAAAGAACCAGAAAAATGCTTTACTCTGGTCAAGAACTGTAAATATGTTCTCAACATCGTCTTGTGTTCTGTCAAACACTACCACTAGGTCATTCAAATGTTACTGAATGGCTAAATTAGATCTGACATAAAAATTTGATGAACATAAAAGAGAAAAAAAAACAACAGAACTACATAATGAACAAATCCAAACAGTGTGATCGGTCCTCCCTACAGCCATGTTGATGAAGGTTTTTTTTTTTTTT
>NW_015112632.1:500263-579349 GCF_001443285.1 Poecilia latipinna
TATATATATAAGGGAGGTTCTAAGTATACTTTTTTTATGGTTAATCTGGAACGTTCAGTTTTATCAGTGAATAAGGACCCCCAATGTGGCCCTATCACTCGTTTGTCACATGAGTATGTTATAATCCCCTCGTTTCGTGTCACTTTCCTCAGAGGCCTGCAGTAAACTGCCCTTTGAGGAGCAGAATGGTTGCGCATGGCGCTGAAGGCACCGCTTTATCTCCAAGTGCCTGGTTACGGCGTTGCACTAGTTTGCTCACACAAGTGAGCGGGGGCCAAAAGAGAAACATTCAACACGTCATGCAGCGCGGCCAGAGAGTAAACAGTGTCCGGATTGTAATCTCTTTTTAGGGAAGGAAAATGGGGCTGTTGTGTCTTTAAGAGGGGTTGCTGGTCCCTCATCGCAGCTGCCGGCGTGTGTGCGTGCGTCTGTGCGTGCGCGCGCGCGCGTGTGTGTGTGTGTGTGTGACACAGAGGACAGCGGAGATTCATTACTTAAGCAGTACAATGGACATTTATCACCCCGTGGTGTTATTCAAATTCAGTACCAAGCGAAGACCTTCTCCAGTCCTCTCTCCGCCTTCGCATCGCAGCCGCAGCATTTATTGTTGGAGCAGGAGGTGCAGAGGGACGCGCATCCGCACAGTGTGTCAGTCAGTGAGAGCCCGTAAAGGATGGGTGGAGAGGAGGCAGGAGCGTCTGTCCGGAGAGTATGAAGCCTGCTGGCTCCGCAGCCCCTCTGACGAGAGGGGGGTGAGCGTTTGGACGGAGCACAGACATCCGAGGGGGAACGCACGATGTGGGAACAGAACCAAGGACGCGCCAGCAGGAACTAGAGCGCTTTCCATCTCTATTTTTTTCCCTCCCTTATGGTTTCAACAGCGGAGGAAAGGACCACAGCCGCCCGACGTCCCTCTATTCAAACAGGAGGGGGATTTTTTTTTTTTTTTTTCCCCCCAGTAATTTAACAGCCGTGGAAAGCCATTGTGTTGCACCTTGAGGCACCAGAATTGAGGAGTTTTCCTCTTTTCTGCACACACGGATGCAGGAATTGCGTTTGTTCTCTCCCCTGCCGCTCTCTTGTTGGACAGATATTTTTACTCTGTTTTAAAGCAATTGCTTACGAGACTATATGTAGATATATAAAGAAAACATAAAAAAATATGTCATTTTGGTTAAAACTGCAATGTTTATTCAGCCATTTTAAAGGACTGCTAAGATAACTTTAAAACTAAACCGGAGCAGATAAAGGACGCTTAGAAACACAGTCGAAAGGCTGAAATGCATCTATACGGTGTTTTAAAAGTGATTTATTTATTTATTTATTTATTTTTTTAGGGGGGCGGGGGGGATAAACGTTTGATGTGTTAAGAAAGAGAGTGGAAGTTGTACTACAGGTTGTCTCAGTGCTGTCACTGCAAATGCATCCTGCTGCAACAACTCGGAGATTGAAATGTATGACAAAATGCTGAGCTTTTCTGAAGAAATTGCACATCTAAGAGACAAAGCTGAGCAGAGTTATAATAACAGCAATAATTTAGAAATAGAAAACAGCTTTCTGCGTCACACTGTTTGGGGGCAGCGGCAGCAGGTGCACCCAGGGGCCCAAAAACTGCTCCACACGCATGCACTGTTGGTGTGAGTTTTTGTTTTTGTTAATTTTTTTTTAATTATTATTATTTGATTTTCTCCCACACCTTCTATCCTGTGGATAGAGAATATGCACGCAGAGTCTTTCGCGACTGATTGTCCAAACGCAATTCTTGAGTAAAAATCCCATTCCGCCCCAAGAATTGTGTATGGACATCTGTTGCTGCAGGCTCACATTCATCAACTGATGCCTTCCAGGCCTCCAACATCACCGAGACAGCCAGCAGAAAGGCCTTTGAGTCTCTGTTTGATTTGTAACTGTAGCTTTTGCAGGTAAGACACATATCTAAATCTGCATGTTATTTACTCAGAGGGTATGAACGCGAGTCTGGGCCAATAAAGTGACGGGAAACCCTTTTCTGCCTCAGACTGTGTTTTCGGCGTGTTTGCCCGATTAGTATTTACACTTTGTCGAATATCTAATCAAGACTGTTTGTTTTAAAAGGTAAATATCGACTGGATGCATTGATGTATCGACTGTATTTGGCAAATATGGTTGCAGGCTCACGGTGAGGCCTGCATACCGCACGGAGGCGCACGCTGTTGGTGACATGAGCCAATCATCGGACACGAGCAAAGATTGAGGGAAACAGTGGCAAACCATCTGATAAAAACGAAACTTAGTTATTGAAAAGTGTCATTTTACTTAAAAAAATGCACCTTTTCAAAAAACGTGGATGTACCAACAGAATTTTATGACACAAGTAAACACTCTCGATCTTTAAATCGCATTTAGCAGCAGGGACTCTAAAGCTATTTTTTTTATGAAATGTGACGCATCTTATTAAATGTAAAGGAACAATACTTTCTGTAAAAAAAAAAAAGGCTTAAATATAAACAACCCTGAACTGATGTTAAATATAATTGATAATTCAAGTGGGACTCTTTTAGGCCTAATTTAAGACAGACGCTTCATTCTGGGGGAGGGGGGAAAGCTACTCAAAAACGTTATAACAGTAAATAATGAAAAATATGCTAAAATTTCGAGAATTTGTTATTGTTGTTAAAAATAAAACATTTGCTAATTTCTTTCAGAATAAATACAAGGAATTATAAAATGTCATTTTTCAATATATGTAAAATTTTTGCTGTTACTTATAGACTAATTAATATACACAGACACACATACACACCAACTGTCGACTCTCTCTCTCAACCTCTCTCTCTCTTACAGACACAGACACACACACACACGGACAAATGGTTAGGCAATGTGTGTATTGTAGTAGGACATTAAACGCTAACCTCTTTTAATACCAGAGGATTAATGCACAATGTTTGATCTTACAGCAGTGCGCAAAATGCAGCGCAAATTTGACAATACATCTGAAGGACTTAGCCTCGTTTATCAAAAATAAAGATGCTTTCGAAGACATAAGGAGACTTTCACTTCATTTTTTAAAAGTAAATTAATGACTTCATTTAAACCATAATTCGGTAAATCTGTGTTTTTCAATTTGCAATTCGTTTTTAAATGCCTATGAGTCAAACCCAGTTTTCAAAGGTATTTGCACCTGGAAAGGAGAAATTCTCGCGATAGTTTGGTTAAGGGGAAATTTTTTGTTTAGAATTAAAACAAACAAAAAAAAACTTCAGCAGGTGAAAAAGTGGACAGGTTAGATTCTCTTAAACAGTGCTATTAAAAGTCTCTCCAGTAGGAATGAAAAATTTATATTTTTAATTTCTAACCATTTTTACTTCAATGTCATCATAGAAAAGGTTTCACGGTTTTTCTTATGCCTGCAAAGATTTCTTTTTGCAGAAAAGGTTTTCATCATCTTTTCAGCCTGTTCTTTAAATATGAAGCCTCACACTTATTCGTCCTTGTTGTTTACTATCTGTCTGTGTACCTCAGACTGAGCTGTTTATTCTGCTGGTGTGAACTGGGCATGTCTTTATGATGCTGAGGGCAGGAAGGTCGACCATAATGTCTCCCGCTGAGCAGCCGGTGCGCAAGCTGTGACCTTAAATAATAATCCACTACTTCTGAATTTGCAAATCACAATTTTTAAAAAAAAAGGATAAAAAGTTGACGGAATAATTTGAATTAACCACAGAAAATGCAAGTATCTTCAATTTCTAAAAAAAATATATATGTAATTTTTATAACCTAAACATTTATTTTAAATGGCGCGTGTAAAATCTAGTTTAAGAGCCAACAGGCTCAGCGCACAGCTGCAGATACATGTGTGGGATCATTTCCCTCCACTTTGTAAGCGTGTCCCTCGCAGACAGCCTCGGTATATCCTGCAGCAGCTGACACAGTGCAACACTTTCTCCTCTCTAACCCCCTCACAGCCTCATTAGCATTTCCTTTCTGCTGCCCATTATAGGCCGGTTTCCCGTTGCAAATCGGACTCCACCACCGAGAAAAGGGTTTTAGGTCGCCTCGGGCGTTCAAGAGAGGGCAGCCCGGAGGCTAGACCTCGACCTCCCGCAGTGGTCCTGCAGTTCACACACACCCCGTATGTCCATCCTCCACCTCTTCGCATGAATAGTCCATCTGAGTGTGGCTTTAGCTAGGCAACAATCAGCCCCAAGTTGAGTCTAATCATCATAAAAGTGCGGCGGGATCACAGAGCTGCGCTTTAATCGATTTTATAAGCTATCAAATATGGAAAGGTGCTGTTGGATCTCAATTAGGAAAAACGTTTGCAGAGGCCTCTGTGAGCGGTGTGTTAATGAGTATAGAAAATAATAGGATATGTCTAGAAAAGAAATTTATCCACTGAAATAATGGCAACTAACAGTTAATTTTAAAAAAAATATTAATACAGAGAATCGAGACAAAATGACCTTTTGTGAACCTATTTTTTTAAAAAAATACATTACATAATAATCTATTGCAATTCATGTACAAAAATACCATCTACAGCAATAATGGTATAATGAACTAATACCAAAAATTACAAATGTGTATGCTAGAATTCAATTAAAATATTTGTTCCATTTTACAATTTATCATAGTTGAAGAAATTCTATTTTGAAATATACAAGATAAAATAAACTAGTTAGCTGCAAAAATTATAAATAGATCACTACTAAAAATTGTTTTTTCAATCTCAATTGTATTTTTTGTTGTTGTATTGTAAAATATTCCTGCTTTGAAATAAAAACAATTCATAATAATAACACAGTCAGTGCAACAGTCATCTTGCAATTAAAAAGTTGTGGGTGTGAATCTAGTCTCCTGCCACCTGTCAATGTGCCCTGGGCAAGGCATTACCCTCAACTTGCCTAGAGCAATCGGTGCATCAGTGTATGAAGGTGTGTGTATTTGTGGTTCTGGTGTGAAGTGTTTTGAGAAGTCAGCGTGACTGGAAAAATGCCACATAAATTCAGTCTATTAACCATTTATTTTCAGTTTATTGGAAAAAATACATACATATAAATGAAAAAAATTACATACATTTCAATGGAAGTAAGAAAGGAAAATTAAGAAAATGTGGGTATTTGCATGATGAATAACAGACTGTAAGGTATAGCCGTAACGAGTAAAACAGTTAACAAATCTGTGTTTATCTTCAATTTTTCTTCTCATGAGTTAAAAAAAAAATATTATGTTTCCACATACTTAGGAGTTTCTGTGTCCCAAAATTATAGTGACATATTTTTTTCCAATTCTGGTCTCTATTGAAAACTCTGGGCTGGTTTTTTATCAGCCTAGTTTGATCAAAGACTTCCACACAATTCCAGGTTTTCAGAAGCCAACTCTGACATTCCCCTCATTCCTGCTGAACAGTATCAGCTGTGCGCTTCGTGATGGCGTTGACGCGTCATCGGCGTCCAATAGGGTGAGTTGTTGTTTGCATGTGAGAACAGAAAGGGGAGTGAAGGGTGTTGAGGTCTGGAACTGTTATATACATACTACACACGTTATGATGTCCGTCCTGTTAGTTATTTATCCTCCGTGAAGTGTAGAAATAAAAACAATGTTGTCTTGGTCTAGGAGTTGATAGTCCAGCTCTCCCTGATGTTTAAACACACAAAATATTCAATACTTATTGCAGGCACAAGACGAGGGAGAAATAACTGTGCTTATTAATATGAAAATATCTATTCCTCCTGTGCTCCCAGTGGGGTACAATCAATGACAAACTTCTCAATTTATTTACACCCTGAGCCAAGTGTCGTAATCAGATCAATTCATTTAAAACTGGGCCGTTCGGGCCACGTGTGAATCTAAATATGTGTTCAGCTATGAGACCCCAAGGACAAGCTGCTTCCACATTTTATGAAGCCATAACTGACTGGGAGAAAACGAGCAAACTCTATTCTCTGCATCAGCAAATATGGAGGTTATCCCTCCCCCTCAAATTAAAAAGTCATAATTTTCCTCTGTTTTGAACGTACAGTTTAAGTTACATGATCTGAGATCATTTGATGATCAACAGACAATATGTTACACATGTCATGCATCCCCCCATCCCCCCCACACATGCGCACACACCTAAATCCACCCCTCATCATCTGACAGTGAACGTGACTCCAAGGACTCACCATTAGCTCCCAGTCTGCATCGTTGATAAGCACCAGGATCCCAGGCCTCCTGTGGGAAAACGCACCGCTTTAAGTCAAACGCTTGTCCCAAAGGTGACGCACAGAAATGCAGAAAATACCTAAAGTTACCCAAAACAAACACCTCCAACCCCTCAGCAGGACCTCACATCAAAAACAGCTCACTGGAAATTGCTTCTGCAATTCGCTACGAGAATCTACTAGAAAAAAATATTAAACTAGATTGACTAGATTGATATCTGTGTCGGAAATATTCACCATTATATCCTTTCAATTTAAGCCTCGCTGGTTTCATCTAGAAATAAAAATAAAACCAATGAATACTCCTGTAACAATAACATGTCTAAAATATTTTCAGGCTTTTTTTTATTGCAGTGCAATGTGCAAAAAGTGCAGCACAATTCCTTGCACTTTTAGGGTCACATTAGAGCTGTGTGAGTTAAGAAACATTAAGTTTTCTGTTAGTTCTTTTCTGATATTAATTCAATGAATATTTAACAAGTCTCCTGTTTTTCTTAATCATTTTGTTGACTTCCATACAGTTAAATGCAATACAAAATGCAAAACAACAACAAAACAGGCATGCAAAATGTTATTACAACAGAAAATACTAAACAATAAAGAGACAACTGAAATGTAGAACAGTGGAATCAAAATAGCAATAAAGAGTGCAACAAAAAAAAAACACAAAACAGTGTAATTTACATACAAAATGCATGTAAATCACTAGACACATGTATACACAGAGTTTTCTGTAAATCTCCCTTCATATTTATCTGGATTCTTTATATCTAATTCAACTGTAAATAGATATAAATCATTTTTCATTCAGCATAACTTTGACCCAGCAGGCTGACGTAAAAAGCCGGCTGATTCTGACAGCGAAGAGGAACAAATCATACGAATACACTAACAATTTTGGGAAAAAAATAATAAAAGTGTGCTCTGGGAATTTGTAGTTTCATAGCAATAAGTTGTAGAGGATTATATCTTATGACAGACCTAAAAACAAGCTCTTCCAAACAGATGCTTTTAAAAGAGTTAAACTCATGTGCATGCTGGGATAATGCAGGAGGCATACACTGATGATGGCTCTCATAGTGTTCCTACCCACCAACACAGATCCTCTCTGACGTCAGCAAGAAAGGGCAATGCAAGAGGAAGCCGAAAACAAACACACTCAAACACACAAAAAAAAACAACAAAAAAAACATGCAAAACAATCAAGGACAAAGCAAGAATTTCAAGTGTCCAACAAGACTTAAAATAGATCTAAATGATAGGGTTTTGGGTAAAAAGAAAAAAGGAAAATGTATGCGGCCAACATGTCCAGCTTTAATCTAATCGGTGAGGTTTGTAGGTAGGCCAGCTTTTTCTCCATTCATTGGTTAGACGGTGCTATAAATAGTAGCGAACAAAGGCAGCTGTAAAAGTCAGCCAGTCCTATAAGACTGCAGAGAGCCCCACACACACACCAGCACAAACATGAGTGTGGCGTTATCACGTCACTGAGGCCTCCGACTTGAAATCAAATCACGCAGGGAAAAAATGGTCACAAACACAAATTCCTGCAACAAAATGTGTGTTTTTAACATAAGATTCCAGAAGTGATGTTTTAGTGGAGAGTATTTAGGCTTCCAATGTCCGCACATCAAGTGTATGTCAAGTGCACTCACACTGTGTCTCCCTGGACAAAGAGCTCAGGCCGTTCCTTCAGCAGGTTCCGTTGGATCCAGACCAGCAGCTGCTTCATGTCCCCTGCAAACCACAGACACACATTTCCATCACACTCCCTCCACAACATTCACCTTTAGCTGCCATCTTCTAAAACTTCAACGTTTCCTTTATCCCCAAGAACAAAAGCCAGATCCTGGCAGTGTGGCTGCAGAAAACAGATTTATGTCACACACACACACACACACACACACAAACGCAACCCAAACGCATGCAGACAACGCAGGTCGCAGGTCAGGGGTTGGGGGTCAAGGTGCACGGTTCCAGCCTCCCGGTCGATGTGACGCGACGGAGGCACCAGGTGGGGCAGGGGGTGCACGAATCTCTGCACCCATGTATGTATATTTATGAGTGTAAGCAGAGGAGGGGGGGGAAGGGGATGCTAGTTGCAAGGGGGAAGGTTGTCTAGAATAAACTGTCAACAGCAGCACAAATATCATTTACTTTAAATGCAGAAGTCAAACCAATGATGAATGTGGATACGTAGAGGCTTAATGTTGAATTTCATGGGTTAATATTAAATATAAAAAAAAAGATTGTAATTAATTTTTTAATTGACTATTTTTAAATCATTTCATGTTTCTTTCCTTTGAATTAAAAAAAAACATACAATTTTCTCTTTGCTGAATTTTTTGCTACATATTAAATGCAAGGCTTCTCCATTTAGCTTAATTACCAGCCACGCCTGCATTTTCTATTAGTCTGACCTCGTCAACAATCAGACTGACCTTGTCTCAACAATAGGCTGAACCTCGCTCAGACTGAGCAATGGAAGCCGGGCTTAAAGGACAAATCCCCACTAAAACAGCAACTGTGAATCCATAACGGTTACAACAACCATTCCCTTAAACATTTAACGTGGTGTAGGAGTATTTAGATGTATTTTTATAAGAGGAGGACAGATACTCAGATGAGCAAAGAAAACGACGACAATTTCCACAATTCTCAGATGGGTTTTGCCTGATGGCCGTGTATTACTCTGCGACTCAAGTGTCGCTCGATCACAGGTCTGCAGTTGCAGGTAGCCGCGCGCACACAAGCAGATTGAATTAATTTAAATCGCTGAACTTGACCGCTTCACGCAAAAGAACAGAGGAGACGAGGGGTTCACACATGGAGAGAGGGAGCATAAATGAAGGGAGGAGAGGAATACAGCGGTAGGAGGAGGAGGACAGGGATTCAGGTGCGAGGAGCAGGTTGAAGCTGCAGCAGGAAGCTGTTAGTGAGAAGATGGAGAACGAGCAGAGATTACTTCATATTTAGACACTTTTTCATTAAATCGTTTTGGGAAAATGCAAAACAAAATCTCAAATATAAAAATACACACACACACACACACACACACACACACACACATTATATATATATATATATATATATATATATATATATATATATATATATATATATATATATATATATATATTTGTGTGAAACAAGGTTAAATTTACAAAAAAAAATCCTATGTTTAAAGATTTGTATTATTCTAATGCAGATTTTACCCCGGACTCAGTGGGCTTTGGGTTTTGTGTTTCTATATTTTTCGTTGATTCAAAATAAAATATTGAACATACTAAACAAATCTTTGCTCTTAAAACCTACCTCTGTCTGGTCTCTGCAGCTTTGTGGATGACACAGATGGCAGATCATTTGAGTCTCTAACCTCAGACTCAGGTTAACTAAAGTGCCGTCTGTCCGGTCAGAACTGCATGATAGTTTATAATCACTTCCGTATAAATAAAGGAGACCTTGTTTTGCAGCCAGTGCACACTCACACTTTCTCTCACACACATACACACACTCACAGTAACGGGTGGTTACTGACCTGCACTTCTACGGGGCTAAAAACAGAAGCAATCACTGTACCCGTCATAACTCCTTTTTTGTGCCCTCTGCCTTTCACTATTAGGATTTCTCTCCACCATTACCTCTTATTCGCTCTCTCCCATTTACCTTTTCATTTCATATCTCTCACACACACACACACTACCCCTCCGGACATGAAAGTTCCTCTCCCCCTCTTATCTCGTTTGCCCTCTTTTTTTTGCATTTTCTTTAAGGAAACACAGGCAAACATATTATATTTGCACACTAAGAACAAAGTGTCTACAATCCGGTTAGCTTTTTGGTAAAAGAAATATAAACGCCTCTAAAGTGTCACATAGGTTTAACAACAGGCAGCTAAGTGAAATAAAACAACAGCAAGAGTCTCAGCTCTGAACAATTTCAAATACTCTTTGCAGCGCAGGTAGAGGAGAAGAGACGCATATGATAGAGGACAACATGCGTCACAAGATCCCAGTGCACCCTGGGATACAGCTGTGTAGAAGGGGAGGGGAGCGAAAAGGCGCCATTTTGATGTTTATTTAATACTAAAGCCTTTTCTTTTGCGAACGCGCTTTATTCAACTCCATTTTTCGCTTTTCTGTTTTAATGCGATTCCGGCCGTCACGTGAGGTGTGTGCAAGGGGGAAGGAGAGGAACGGGGTTCCATCTATCTGCTGATGTAATGGGCAAAACGAAAAATAAAAAATAAAAAATTGGGGGGATCCTCTGGGCTATAGGGGTTTTGATGTGTGTGTGCAAACAAGAGGGGGGACGGGTCTTTCAGTTGAGGGTCATCAATCATTGGTTGGGGTCAAAAAAGAAATACGAAGGATTCAGAACCAATTATATCAACCTTCACTGCATCCCCCCTCTGTGCTCTTATGAACACACACACACACAACCTCAGATATATAGGTTAAGGATATTTTCAGAGATCAGAGAGCCAACTCAGCCAGGCTGGATGTCTGCTCAAACCCAGCAAGCTCAGGCAAAACAAAAATAATAAAAAGTCAAAATGTTTATAATGTCTGCCTGAAAATGTAGGATTTAAGATACTATTACTGAAAAGAAACAAAGCTCCTGACAAACACACATAGAGACCTGCAGGTCATCTGGTGGAGCAAGGTCAGACATTCCCTGTTCTGGTCAACTTTTGTCTCTGTGCTGTCGTGGTAACATCAGCACCCTGCATGAACAGCCATTGTTTAGCCAAAAAGCAGAGGCGCGTATTCCTCCTATTTCTCCTGAACACAGACAAAAAAAATTTAAAAATCACTCAGTAGAAATTGTTATTATTGTTTTTTTTTTTTTCCACCTTCTACGTCTTGTGAAAATTACAACAAATGTGTGAACTTGGGAGTTCATGTGAAAATAAAATCTCATTTTTTGATGTTTGAGACAAAAAGGTTTGTTGCTTAACTGAGAACTAAATGATTTTATTTGGTCTTTTGGTAACATACACTGCCTCTCAGCAGTCGTATCACATGAATGTGTTTATATTTTTTCATATTATAAGAACAATATTCAATGGGTTTTAATGGGACTTTATGATCGACTCACATTAATTATGCTATAATAGTAAAATGGATTGAAAAAGACGCATTATTTTTCAATTTGTTTATTTTTTTTGCAACTAAAATATGAAAATTGTGGTATGCAATGTAAAAGATCACTCCCTTTACATCTGATCCCTAAAGGAAATACCAAGTAGCCATGTATGTTCAATAGCTTTTTTTAATAAGGAAGTGTACTTAAAAAAAAGCTTCTCTGATCAAGTTTGATTGACCATTTTACCTCTGATACAAAACACTATGTTTGGTGGAAAACTAACACTGCAAATCACCCAGAATGCACCACTCCCATAGTGAAACATGGCAGAAGCATCATGCTGTGGGGATATCAAATAGCTCTAAAAGCTATTTGAGCTTTGAGTTGTAGCATAAAGCAATTTAGCAAAACAGTGTAGCAATTACAACACTGAAAAGTATCAACAGGCAACAAATCTCTAGCAGATGTCTAAGTAATATAGCTGTTTATTGCGACATAGAAAACAATCAAACACCACTGATCCGTTCTGATACACATGAAGTTGCATCGTAACCCTAAGAGGGTGTGCAGGAGGCAAGGTCAAAGCTAGGTTTGTATTTGAACTGGATGACTTCTTTCTCGTTTTAACCGCTGTGTTTTAAGGTGACAAGTGGTACTCACATGGTTCAGACTGGCTTGGTAGAGTCACATGATGCTCCTTGACGCCATCAAAAAGTAGCTCTGCTCCTCCTCTAAATAAAAGAACCAGGAGTTAAATATTAGAAATAAAACTGGAATACACCAAAAGCCTAAAGACGAATTTTGCCTGGAAGTTTAAATAACAAATAAGGACTAAACCAGGATTTTAATTAGAGAAATGTTGCATAATGCCAAACACGACTATGGGGATTTCTGACTAGACTCAGCAGAAAGTCACGCTCTATAAGGCGGGTAAGCCACAAACGGTAATTGCAAAAGAAGCTCCTGGTTTACAGAATGATGTATCCCAACGTACTATTAGACAGTGGAGTGGAAGAAAAAATGTGTGATAAGTAGGTGTACAAGGAACAAGGATGACCACAGCCTTGAGAGGAAGCCCATTCAAGAATTTTGGATTGGATTGACAGTTACATAATCTACTTTGGTTGTTGTTTCATTAATTACAATCCACAAAATAAGTTTGTTGTTCTGTTCCTGGCTGCCATGTATAAGCAGACAAAACTTAATTCTTGGCACGTTAAGCATCCAGCCAAAGTGAAACAGTGTTATTCCAGTAATCAGTTGATAATCTTTGTTAGCTCCTGTCACTCTTCTGACAAGGAAGACTCTTAATTCTTACCTTGCATCATGACTGAGCTCCAATGGAGACCCAGAGAATGACTGAAAAGTTTAAAAGCACTCGTAAGAGGAGACATCCCTGCATAATTTTATATAGAAAGTTACCCTGTATAAGAAGGACATTGATGTGATTCATGAAACTGAGTCCTTTCTAAAGAGTGCTAACATTCATTACAAGGGTAAGTGGCTCAATGAAAACTTGGGTAACCAGTGCTAGATGAACAACATAATAAAGTGAGCAACTATCCCTTCTGCTGCCATTTATTCATATATTTTGTAATTTGATTCTTATGTGATTATGATTGGTGAGCAATACAGCTTCATAAGCGATATTCCATATTTTTTTAAAAATAAATATAATAGTAAAACCTTTGAAATGTTTAATAAGGGTTTTATGCCATTATGAATTTATATTGTCAAGGAATAAAGTATCAAAATGTGTCAAAAGTCATCATTTTAAATATTTTTAAAACATATCCAAACAGTATTCAAAGAATAGAATGTTGGAACTTTATTATCTTCATATGACTGCATATTAAGTTGAGACTGTTTTTTTGTTTTTTGTTTTTTTTAAACTAATTCAGTCCTAATAAAAATATCCAAACTGAGGAAATTTTCTTCGAATTAAACAGGCTTTTGACAGGTTGGAACTAACTTATGTTTTGTGTTAAGGTTTTTTCCAGAATATAAATTCAACAACCTGAATGAATGAGGTTAAAACATAGTTAAATCTCATATTTTTCGTTTAAATGAGGGTTTGTTTTGAGGTTTTTGTGGCGCTATTTTAGCAGCCTCCCAGTGCTGATGCTTCTCTGCAGGGCTCATTAAGCACAGTATTCAGCTCTGTAAAAAGCTGAGAGACCGTATGTGCAGACTGGACGGATTCGAATGAAATGCGGAGATTAGCTGACTTGCAAAATGGCCATCTAGGCAATAAAGTACATGTTCTGTTATGTTGTTGCTCTGAGAAAATGTATCTGCAAGGTATCCGAACTGTTTTCTGCTCTTTTCTGCCTCGTTGAAGCGTTAAACAGCTGAAGGCAGTCAAGGTTTACGAGAATAATATATTCCCAGTGAACATATAAGCGTGTCAGTTTCAGAAAACTAAACACATACTGTTTAAATAATCGAGGACAGTTTAAAATGTACCTACCCAAACTCCAGATGAACAGCAACGGGGGCTGCCATGTTGTCCGCACATGCAGGAAGTGACGGAAGGCTAAGGCGGAAGTAACGTATTCAGTCAGTGTTCTGTAACCATGGCTACTGTCAATTTGAAGGACATTTCATTTTCTTTTTCTTTTCGAGTGAAATAAGGTATAGCTTTTTTTTTACCTGTTGAATATTAGATTCATAATATTCATTGTTATTCATAAAACATTTTATTCCTCTTTTCATTGAATCGTTTAAAAAAAACGTAATATTTATAAAGATAATTATAGAGCACAATCATTCCAATAATTTGTTCAGAATGTAGATGGAGCTTCCGTTTTGTGTTTGTTTGTTTGCTTGTTTTTGTCTTTATTGGATTTAGATAAAGCTAAACAATAATCCTTGCTGAAAATTACATAGGCGGCAGCATCGTGTTGTGTGAATGTGTTATGCTTTAGGAGGACTGATGATCTTACAAATTAGATCTCATCATGACAAAAAGAACATTACTTTGAAATACTGAGCACACAGCTAAATAAATTGCAAAGTGACTTAAGTACAACAAAGTCAATCTTTCTAAATGGCTATCAGAAAGTCCCATTTTCAAGCCCATAAAACATTTATGGACAGGACAGAGCTATAAAAGGTGTGTCTAAGTAAAACTGCCTCTAAACCTGATTCAGTCACACCGAGTATGTCAGGACAAATGGGGCAAAATTAAAAGCTAAAGCTTGTGGAGTAAACAGTAGGTGTTGCATTATAAAATGTGATATTCTCCACAGTGGATTGCTGATATATCATCACTTGTTACTATTTCAGCAGTGGGTCGAAACTTGTGTTCCACTATGGAAGTAATTTGCATGGTTAGGAAATTTGGATGCTTTAATGTCTAGTCCAGATTTTACACACAAATGTTTTATTTGTTGTTTGTTTTTTCCAGCTTTGAGTTACCACCTTGGTAGAGCTTTCTAATTCCTGTCATGTCTCATCTGACAGTCAAATGTCACAGCTCAATATGAGGTTCTTGTAGACTAATTTTTAATGGGTCCATTTTCTTTTCTTTAATATGACATAAATATTAATAATTGCAACAACTTAAGTCCGTTGCTCCAATGAAGAAAAAAATCTTCTGATTTTGTAAAGTGAGCAGAAGTATGACGTAAAACAGTGAAACCGCATCTGCCCACTCAGTTCATCTTGCCCTTCTTACGCACATTATCAATCATCCTGCAGACAGTTTGAACCTCCGACTATCCCAGAGATGAAGTGGGCGTCGAGACGGGTGGGGGTGTTGATGGTCAGCAGTTTGAATTGCAAATCTGCTGCCTTCTGTTGGCGTCCACGCCATAGCAGGCCCCTTCCTCGTCTGTATTCATGTGTTAATGAGGAGCAAGCGCAGACAGATCGAGCTGGGCCTGGCGGGGGCGAGGGAAGGGTGAGGGCAGGCCTACCCACCGACAGCTGAGGCTGCAACGAAAGTTTTGGAAAATAATAAAGACATAATCATTTTATTTTTGTTTCTGCTTGAACCGAGCTGAAATGAAAGCAAAGGGATACGACGCGGGATATTTATGGCTGTAGGTTTCATGGATGTGGAGTGAATTGCCCCTGAAAGAGCACACCATCGCTGCGTGTCATGTCGCATTTGCTAAGCTGCTCTGAGGTTCTTGCGCAGCTGTAATGGAAGACGCTTTACATTTCTATTTACTGTCTTTCATCTAAGTTATTCTTAAACCAAATTAGGAGACAAAAGTCTGTTCCAATTTTATTTAACAGTTTTATGTCATGAAGCAGTTCAACCTTAACCTGAAACCAGGATGCTGTCGCCTTTCATCTCATCGGATTATCGGACAACACTTTTGGTAAAATCTGAAAACCACAAAAAACTTGACAGCCTGGTAATGTACGTTTGCTGCTACGCTGCCTGCACCAGCTAAGGAGCAGCCAAGGTCACACATGATCAGATGACAATGACCAACATGGCAGATTAGCTAGAGAAGGAGGTTTGAGGGGGGGGGGGATTACGGGTGAATTGATTATGACTGGCTGGCATGCTCGGGAGATCTCTGGTCTGTTTCCATATGAAAAATAAAGAGCTGAAATTAACATGTACCATGATACCAAGCAGAGAGAATCCTCTTAGAGATTACATCCATAACATGTTACGCCTATGGAACTGTATAAAACAGGGGGACAAAAGAAAAGGACAATATCTTATTGTCTGAGGAGTCCCATCATGCTTGATACTCTATTGTTGGTGAAGCTTCTTTTCATCTTTCTTCTGATATTGGTTAAATCCCTTAGTGCTGTTTTACAATGAGCTACACTGAAGAAAATGTTGCTATATTGTAGCCATTATTGGGATTTTACATGATAGAGTGTAGCAGTAATTATTACAATACTTTGTAAAATGAAGGAAATGATGCCTTTAAAATTTCTTTATTACAAATAGAGGAGACTCTCCAATCCAGTTTGCAGCTCCTTACAAATTTCTTTGCAGTATTATTGTCCTGTTGTAGCTTCATCCATCTTCCAATCAACTCTGATCAACTTTCCTTTCCCTTATGGCAGTGGAATAATGCTCCCACCGCTATGTTTCACTTTGGGTATGGTGTTTTCAAAATGAGTAAAGGTTTTAGGTTTTTTTCCTTTGATGAAAATTTATTGAAACCTCAGAGATTACAAAAGAGACCTAGACTAAGACAAACAGTCAAAGTCCAACAAGGACTTTAGGACGATCATACAAAGACACAGAAAAGGCAAAACATAATTATACCTATGGCTTTGTGCATGCAGGCCAAAAAGTTGTGCTTTGGTCTGATCAAACAAAAGCACCTTCTTTTTTGGTGTGTCCCCGACATGCCTTTCTCTCTAAACCATGGCAATATTCTTGCCACTGTTCCATAGATGTCAGATCTGTGGAAGTTGTAAGTATCATCTGTGTTTTCCACAGATATCCCTGCCTGAGCTGTGGATCTCTTGGCAGCGTCTCTGATTTCTGCTCCCCTTGCCAAGTCGGCAGTTGAACCATACTCTTTTCATTTGGGATGAATTACAGAGTACGCTGTCAGATGTTTAAATTATAGGACATTGGTTTAGAAGTTACCCCTGTTTTAACTTCTCCACAACCTTGTCCCTGACCTATCCGCTCCTTGATCTTCACAATTCCGACTGATCATTATCTAATAAAACTGTGACACCCACTTAACACAGCTGTGCTTATTCTGAAAACAGCTTATATAAAACGTGAGAAATTTAAATGGTATGAACAGTTTTGCTCTGCACTCTAGCAGATGGTGTAAAGAAATTAAGCAGAAATTCTGCAATGACCATGATATAACACACCTCTGAACTCAAGTTAACAAATGCACACATTTGCACAAATGCACAAGAGTACTCAGGGGCACACATTCATCTGTGTGCACTCAACACACACACATACACACACACACACACACTCCATCTGTCTATCCTCCCTCCCACTGAGTTGACCATGGCTCTATCTGCAAAGCAATGTGTGAGGCTTCACAGAACACACATGCGCTCAATGCATTTTGTAGAGTACTGCTTTCTTTGATGCATTTGTTTCATGCACTTTGACTTTTTAAAACATGGACAGAGGATTAAGTCAAGTCCACATTTGTGCATAAACCAACTACAAAGCTAAATGTTTGATTAGCTGCAAATAGTGAGTCTACATCCATCTGAGAGGAGACGTCAGCGAAGACTATTGCTGGTAACGTGAAAGCCGTGAGGTTCATTTTTAAAAGGGAATGTCGCCATCTTCTGGCCTGTATTGTGCATTGCACAAGACCGGGGCAAAAAATAATTTCATGAACTTTTTCTGTTTCTTGTAACCCACGCCAGTGTTATATAGAAGTGTGTGTTAGAAAATATGTAGGGATGGATGACAAAAATATATGGAATAAGGACAAAATTAAAAAATATAAAATAGCAAAAGTGAATTTTTTTAAACTGTCTTTTCTGATACAGAAGAAAAAGTTTGAAAGAAAATATTTTTTTTCTAACAAAACATTCTGTTGTATCCTGAGGCAACCACTTTTTAATTGTTTAAATAGTTGATTTTATTCATTTCCTTTTCACTTTTATTATTTTTACACCAAGACTAAATGTTTCAATTGTACAAAAATGAAATGAATATTTATTGCATTTTCTGAGTTGAAGTAACCAATGATAGAAACACAAAGCTCACCCAACATTACACTGAATGACCACATCCATTGCCTTAGCTGTATAAAATCCAGTGCCTACGCCTGTAGGCTGCTTCACTCAATTAATACAGTATGCATGAAGACAGATGAGTGAATACTAGTGCAATATAAAGTTTTTGGTAGTTTGCATTGATGGTTCATCCTCATCATAAAAAAATACAATTTAAACCCATTTAAATCAGATGTATCTTCTGAATTTCATTATACCTGCCCATAGATTTTATTTCTTTAGAGATAAATATCTCAGATGCGGTTTAAAAAATGATTTTGTTAAATGAAACAACCATATGAGTTAAACAGTCCAGCAATTCCCAACTATTTTTTTTATAAATCATTTGTAAGATCACATCATTTGAAGAAATTATGGCATTGGTACTATTTGGTACTGTGCTCATAAACTGAGCAGCTATTATATTTGTCTTCTGTTTCTAGTCTTTAATCTCAAGTATACCTGTAAAAAGAAATATCCCTTATTAGGTTTTAACTCTCATAAAGGTCATGCAATAAGTGATTTTTATAAAATAATTGGTGCTACAATTATAGGCCAGTATATCAAAATTGAAGACCGGATGTTTCTAAAATTATGAGTGCTTATATATGCAAAGCATGCATTTATTTATCTGACAGATTTTTGATACACCTTTACCATGTTCTTAAGTAACGAAGACATAGAAAGCAATGGACCACCTCAAAAATGTTTTCAAGATTTGTGACAGCAAAATAACAGACATCAGATTAGAATATGAAGGAAATGTTTAAAATAACTGACTGTATCGATGTTTGCATTTTGTTGTTTTTCTTAAAAGAATCAAACACATCCACACAAGCATTTGTTTTATTTGAAAAAAAGTGAAGTATTATGTACAGTACAAAAAAGAAAAACAAAAAAGAACATGAGATCAGTCCTGAATCATTTCTTGACTTTTTTTTTTTTTTTTTTTGCTTACTTCATACAAATAAAAGCACTTCACATCATCATCATCATGTCAGTGAAACCTAAACCAGTAGGTATCCTCTTGGTCACAAAACAAGCAAGATCTGTGTAATTTCTGCCTGCCTCTGTCTAATGTCTTTATTCCTTTTTTTTTTTTTTTTTTACATTTTTTGCTGACTAAAGTGCGCCCTCTCCTGTTGGAAGTGGCACATGGCACCAACTCTCCAGAACAGATCATTGGATCCAACATCCACAGAAAAGTTCGAATACACAACTGTGGGGGTGTAGATGGAACATTTTCGGGAAAAAGCTGATTTGATATCGGAAGTGATATCTCCAATTGCCTATTTGAAAATTAAAATTCCTTAAATATCTTGAGAGCTCCCAGCTGAAAAGATTGCATAGCTCTGAGAGACGTCGACAGCCTCCTCAGACCAGTTTACGGCAAAAATACTTTAAAGTAAAACAGGTGTCATTCCAATTATTTTAGCTCTATTGTTGAAACATAAACTGAAAAACATACAGCCATCATTCAAGCTAACCATAAATTAAACATGACACCCAGTTGCATCTCTGTAAAATACAGTGTTATCTTGAGATGAATTTATTTCTGTAATTTAACTCAAAAAGTGACATTGTATCATAATCCAGTGTTTGAAAAAAAGGTTAATCAGCAAAATCTGATAACCACCATAACAACATAGGATGGACTATTATAACGGCGTATGTATCTGAAGCACTAAGTGCATTCGGACTGCACACCTGCAGGAAAATTGCATCACCAAGATCAAGGCGGCGTATAAAGTTTCCCTTAGGAGAAAACACCACATCTCACACAGATGAATGCTGCAGTTTGTGGGGCCACATCGTTTTGTTCAGCAACCTTCTCAAGACACACTTTGTCTGTCATTGTGTGCCTATTGAGAAACTATGATCTGAAGCAACAGACTCACTCCAGTCACAGATTACATCCAACTCCAAAAGGCTGCAATTATCCCTGCATCTTGTCTTCTTTTTCCTTATACATTTTCCTTCCACTAAACTTTTCCTTGCCATACTTAGATCCAAACCCTGTCACTTTTCGAACTGGATTACAAAAACAAAATGAACTTGTCATTTTGCTGAGACGGACACTTGTACTTTCTCTGCCTTATGAGTCTCATAAACAGTACATCATCGCAGGGTCCTTTCATCGCTTCGTATATTTGACACGCGTGTTTAGATTGTTATTAAAGCAACATTAAACTCGGTGCAACATTTACAGCAGCGTGCATCGACTGTTTTGGCCAAGCTTTGCAAACTGTAACATGTTCATAAATGCTCCCAAATAAGTGAAACATTGCTTTAATTAAATTTAAAATGAATACATTCCCAGGTAGTCTTCTTCACGATGCTGCTTTTGGCTACTTTTTGAAAGTACATGATCCACAATCCACAATATCAAATATATTAAGCAGCCAGATGAGACGAAAGGTCACTTTGTCCACACTGAGGTTTCATGTTAAAGTTGCTGCATTAAATCTGCATTTATTAATGCATGCCTGGTACATTTTTAATAGAACTAGATGGGATTGCGTGATCCATATTGAATGAGGTCTTATTAGCAGGGTTCCTTCGTGATTAGCACTGAGAGATTCATGAGTTTCATGTGGAAGTGGCCACAGTGTTTTGATATTATTAAAAAAAACAAATAAATAAAAGAACAGAAACAAAAATGGAGGAGCAGGCTTATCGACGCACGCATACTCACGCAGACTAAACATCCCGAGAGCTATGCAAAACGTTACGGTTATCTCGGCCGAAGTTTGTGACAGCAGTCGTAAGTTTCACTTTTACTGGAGCGATGCCAAATTTCGCAGCTTCGTCTGGCCCCCAGTTCCCACCGTACACATGTTCCCATCGAACAGCTTTTCCCTCAGACTTAAATATTTTAGCAGGTTAGTCCACAGGGAGGTACACGCGTTTTTTTTTTTGTTTTGTTTTGTTTTTTTTTTCCATTTCCACAGTGAGTGCCACACTTGTTCTAAGTAAAGAAATCTCCTCGTGCACTTTTAGCTGCCTCCTCATTCATTTCTGCTTCTTTCACATCATCATCATCATCCCCCACTTCCGACACAAAATAAAACCATACCACACCGGGAGTGGTAAGTGCAACAAGAGTGTTTTGGCGATCTGGAGTTTCGGGGCTGATGCTATAGCTCGCTGTGGCGCACGGGAGGCTCCAGTTTGTGCGACAGAGCTGTGAGGACTTTGTCGAACTTCTCGTAGCGCTCCGACTGGTTGCCCTCGGACCCGCGGCTGCCCCACAGCAGACGCATCTGAAACTCCGTCTGGAAGACCTCGTGTATCTCGGCTCGCTCCTGGAGTCCTGAAAAGGAGAAGCGATAAGGGTATTCGATGAAGATTTAATTGCAAGCTAAACAGAAAGAGGCTCTTGATTGTTTTGTACTATGATCAAAGTNCNGCNTCAAAAGAAGATGGGAAAGAACAACCATAGAGAGAACAAAGAAGGGAATTGATGCAGCTTTTTTAGTGAAAGCACTCTGCGGAAGGACACCATTAACATCTCATTGTTGAGATGGGAGCATGGTTGAGATGCTCCCATAGGTTAATAATCTTTATAAATACAGAGGGGACATCTCAAATCTAATTTGTTTAAGGCCTAATTTAATATGTAAAATTGCAAAGATTTGAAAAAGACAACATGTTTGATTAGGACAGACGGAGTAATAAATCTTCCTCTTATCTTAAGGATTTCTTCTTTTTATGCTCTTTTGCGACATCTAAATATTTTAGTTTAAACACCAAGAGTAACAACAAGAGTAAAATCAAAAGGCAGTTTTCCAATGGAGATTTCATTTATTAAATTGAAAAAAATAAAAATAAAAAAACACCCAAAGCCAGCCTGGTCATATCACAATATCTCCATCACAATTAAGTCTAGACTTTGACAAAAACCGCTTCAAAATCTCCATTTTGCTTTCATGAGCAATTCAAAAACTTGTTTTGGATCATTGTTCTGTTATGACCTAAAACATCAGGAGCCTAAAGCCATGAACTAGTGGTCAGATGTTCTTGGTTGTAGGGATCAATGAGATGTAGTCTGACAAATATGAGATGGCTCATTGGGTTCTTTTTGCTCAGCTGTGGTTTTCCCCTTTAAACACATGGAAGCGATTTTTGCCCAGTTTCTCTCTTGTTGTTGAATCACGAACACTGACTGATGCCAGTGAGACCTGCTGTGCTTTAGATGTTATTCTTTGCTCTTTTATGACCTCGTAAATGAGTCATTTATAGGCTCAACGAGCTTGATAAACAAAATCAACATTTTGAAATTGTATTTTATGCCCATTTGCATTAATTCTGTCTGATATAAAATTGATGATCTAAACCAAATGTGACAGAAAGAACTCGTAGATGTATTTAGATGCAACTGACAGTATTTAAATTAACTGAATTCACTTAAAGTCTAATTTACAAAAGCTTATTTAAAGCGTGTAATGTCACAGTAATAACTTATAAGCTTGTAGTCTCCCACTTGTTAGATACAGATCACAGAAATGTAGCCAGTAAGCATCATTTACCAACATGAATACTGACAATAATAAAGATAATAATAAACTCTAAAAGTCATAGCCACCTACAAAACAAAAATGTTTCTAAAAACAGCAAGGGTTTGAAGTTAAACAGGTTAATGATTGGATTCACCCTCACTGATAAAAGGGTCACGGTGATCAATTGGTGGTTATAATACAAACTGTAGGTGTTAGCTAAAAGCTATTGACAGGCTGTTCAATAAAGCAGTAATGGCATCAAACACGGACCCAAAAACACATTATTTGAATCAATGAACCAAACATAGCAACCATATGCATGGGATCAATACATCAGATCAGTGGTGCCGTGACCCAGCTTATTTACAGAAAGTGTTCAAAAAAATAAGCATCTAATTCACATAAAACTACAAGGCAGTTTCTAAGTTTTGACCAGACACTGATCATCGCAGAGCTGCAATCAGTCTTCCCGAGGTTAATGTGGAAGTCTCACCCTGCAGCTTGGTCTCAGCGGTCGTTTTGTAGATGTCCCCGTGATGTGCAATGGTACGTGCGGCCTCTAGGTGGTGCATGACCACGTCCACGCCGGCCTCGGAGCTTTCCCAGGGTTCGAGCACCTCCCCGACGGCAGCGCCTCGCTCCAGTAGAGAGAGGACTGGGAGGACGTGGGGGAAGGAGGTGCTGGACATGACACTGGACTCTGGAGGAAAAAGGACAAGGGTTGGAGTTCATCTGAGAAAGTAAACATCCTCCAACCAAACAGCTACCAGCTAGCAGCTCACCTTTGCCGTCGTTCATGTTTTTCAAGAACGGCTTGAGTTTCTTCTCATACAGTATAGCGCCCTCTGTATGTCTCTGGCGTAAAGTCACCCACGTCTGCTCCAGGCGGGAAATCTGAAGACAAAAAAAACAAAAAAACAAACAAAACTATGATGGACTTTCCGCCAAAATGGAATTCCTTGGTATCCTCGCTAGTGATGGTGATAGATGACTGACCTGTGGCATCTCCAGGGCTCTCATCACAGCCGCAAAACCAAACATGTTTCCCAGGTTACTTTTCAGTTCTGCTGCTAACTGGATGGTCTTATGCAGCAGGGCCGCTCTCTCCTCTGTACTTCCTGTACAGCCGAGGAGGTCCACGGCCATCATGATAGACATGGTGTAGAACCTGAAAATAAAAAAAAAAATAATAATAATAAAAAAATAAGGTTCTGATGTAAAAAAAAAAACAACTCAACATTATGCAATGTTTCAAATACTTATACAACATTTCAAAACTGCTTATATTTAACTTTCTTCACATGGAAAGAAATTTATTTGTACCTCTCCAGCAGGTCAAGTCTCAGCTGATGCCCATGTGGTAAAGTCAGTAACTCCAACCCTGAGGACACTCCCATCATCCTTTGCATCTCTGTCGTTACACCTAATATTCTAGCAACCTGAGCCAAAGCAATAAATATACATACATTATAATATTTATGTTTTCTGTCATGCCAGCTGCAGTGAGCTTGTTTCTGTTTGCACCTGCAATTACGCATGCAAGCTTGTGTCAGTATTTTTGTTTGTGCGTCTGTGTGTGTGTGTGTGTGTGTGTGTGTGTGTGTGTGTGCGTGCAAACTGCTTGTACTTGTATGCATACCTTGCAGTCGACAAGTGTGATGTGTTTAGCTGCGGTACTGGCATCGACTTCACCCAGCAGCTCTTTGACTCTCTTCAGGACTGACATCTCCAGAGGCTTATTTTCAGCAGGAAGCAGACTAGACTCATACCTGCAGAGGGAGAGTTTCAGAGATTTAGGAAATAATGGACCGTGACAGAAGTCGAAGAGCAGTGAATGCCGCTACAAAAATGTGGAGAAAAGTAGGTTGCACAATTTTGCGACCCAGACAGCTGTCCGGCTTTGAATGCATCCAGATCTTTACAGAGTTAATCTGTCCCACATATTGAAAAAACTGCAAGATAAATCCAGAGTATTTTTTTATGGAGACTAGCTTTTGTCCGTACGGTATGCACTGACACATTAAACTATGAGTTAATACTGAGTCTTTTTAATTGTTTCTCTAAACCAGAGGTTCCCAAACTGTGGGGCGCGCCCCCTGGGGGGGCGCCGTGTCATTGCAGGGGGGGCGCGGGAAGCCGTCTGGATGAAAAAAACAAAACATGAACACTGTATGTGCTGGGTTTTTACCTTAGAATGGCCAACTCTCTGTTATTCCTATGTCAATTTGATATTGTAGAGGCTTCCATACTTCCCATATTTGTGTCCTCTGTCACTTTTATCAGCAGTTAAAACTGTTTAATCCGTTGTTAACATGTTGTAACTATTTTTCGGAGCCGCCTTTAAACGCAACATGAGCGCTACGACGCTCGCGCTGGGTTTCCACCTGTGAAGGAGACCTGCTGCTGCTGGGCGGAGCTACAGGTGTGTTAGAATCACGGCAGCAAACCAGCAAAACGCAAAGAGCTTTTCACAGTTTTTCCCTCCAAACTAACAGACTGAGTTGAGTAAAGCTGCTGGATGCAGGTAATGTCAGCTAAAAGATGTCTAGCTAATGTAAGCTAAAAGATGACTAGCTAATATCAATACAGAACCTTCAGCTTAACAAGTACCTTGTAGGATACCGATGTTGGTGTCTATTTTCAGCTACGTACATTCATTTTGCCCCCAAAAAAGTCGATGCCCCCCCTCCCGTCACACGCGTCGTTTCAACCAGACAGCCATTTGTAATCCATAGGGGGGGCGCAGAAAATGTTTGGAAACCACTGGGGGGGCGCAGAAGAAAAAGTTTGGGAACCACTGCTCTAAACTAAGAAAGACAAAAGTCATAGATGTTGCCTGTTAGCCCAAAACCTCCTCCTGGATGTACCTGGATGGCCTGAATAAGGAGGTCGACTCCACCAGCGGGGCAACAGATGTCCCGTCTCCTTCTCTGCCTTCGCCTTTCCTCAGTTCTTCAACTCGCAGTCGCTCAACGTAGCTCTTAGTTGGGGGCTTGGGCGGCCCGCAGGGGCAGGGTCTGAGGTCACAGTAACTTCCAGCCGTCTCCGACGACTGCGATTGGTAGGCGGAATGATGGGCAGGCGAGGAGTGTACCGGGTGAGACGTTTGCGTGGGATATTGTGCGGGAGTGCTGCCGTCCAAGGGGCTGAGCTGAGGGTCGCTGGAACGGCGCATCACGGGGGAGGGAGGGACGACGGCCAGGGCCCGTCCGCCGGAGTGGGCTCTCTGCCTGGTGACTGGATAAAAAGAGAGACGAGCTTTCAACTCTCTGCAGAAGGCGTCTGTGTGATGGCAATGTATTATTTATGTGTCGGAGTCTGTCACTTACCAGCACTATACGCAGGAGACAGCGGGGTTTCCCCGACAGGCGACAAGGGGCAGCGGTACTCCTGAATCTGGTCCATGCTCATCGCACAATTGCGCATTGCGTCTTTATGGTGGTGAATAGTTGATGGGCTGCAAACGGCATTTTAAAGCTCGCGTTATATGACAGAAGCCATCTTGGTACGGATGTAAATGTTCTTTCTTACATGGTGAGGGAAGAAGGAATGTTTTAGTTTGTGAGACGGTCGCAATAAAACTGCATTTCTGTTATTTATGAACTACAACAAGGCAGAAGCAGACATGAGTTTGATTTAGGAAATAGGAGAAAATAATCAATACCTGAGATTCACTAGCCTTACAAGCAATAAAGTTTTTATTTTTATTTTTTTTTATAAAAAATTGAAAAAGTCTGGTTTGCATTTATTTTCAACCTCTTTTACTCTGACAGACCAAAATAAAATCAAGTGCAAACAAATGTCTTCTGAAGGGCCCAAAATCTCCTAAAGGCCATCCACCATGGAGAGACGCAGCCAAGAGGCCAATTTTAACTCTGGAGGAGCTGCAGAGTTACACAGCTTAGATAAGAACATCTGACAAAACGATAATTAGCACTAATAATCTCCACAAATCTAAAGTTCATGGAAGACCAGCAAGAATAAACCCCTAATTACTCCTGCTTGTAGTTTCCCTCAGGCGATGTGTGGGACACTGCAAACATGCAGAAGACGACATTTCAGTCAGATGACATCAAGGTCAAACCGTTTGGCTCGCACGCCTGAGATCACTAAAACTGGACTTCATCCTAAGCATTAACACCTCTACAGCAAAACAGTTGCTGCATCATGCTGTGGTGATGCGTTACTACTACTACTACTACTACTACTACTATTACTACTACTACTACTACTTACTACCAATCAGGATTAGTCGTAAGACGTTTGAAGATAAATTCCTATCTAGGATTAACATTTGAGACTTGGGAGAACCAAAGCAGACTCGTGTGTTGGACCGGCCCAGTCAAAGTCCAAAATTCATTTAGTCCATTTGTGTGGACCAAATGATGGTAAACACAAGCTCTCCATCCAATCTAACTGAGTCAGAGTTCTTTTGCAAAGAAGATTGGGCAAAGATTTTAGTTTCTAGATCATACAAAGCGTGCAGACATTTGGGAAGGTGGTTTCAGAGTATTGGCTCATAGAGGTTTAAAACAAAAGCACACTACACTTTTCACACAAGTTAGTAATAAAGTTTGAACCATGTCTTGTTTTTACTCCATTTCATAATTGGGTGTTAAATACATTCTAAATAAATTATATTGAAGTTTATGGTTGGAAAAAGGCAACTTGGTGCCCAGAATCTTGTCTGCTCCTCATTGGTAGATTCATCAAGTTTTAAACAGCTACATGCCGTTTAAAACTTGCCTCACTGGGTGCAGAAGTGAACAGTTCTCATCACAAAGGGAAGTACTACAGGTGTCTGTGAAGTGAAGGGGCTCTAGGAGTGTGGAGGGAACCAGAGCAACACCATTGTTGTCACACACATAAACACAACCTGCATTCGGACACAGGCTCCGGCTCTTGCTCGGGCGGGGCCAACGGTGTCTCAACTGGACTGGGGCTGTCTGAATCACTGATTATGTATGCGACACAAAAAAAATCAATAACATTTCTCACAAAGCTACAAGAGAGAAAGAGCCGTCAGGGAACATCAGCGTCCGCGCCCTCCTCACCTGTGAGGCATCATCTTTTCTGTCGTCAGCCCGTCCGTCATGGTGACGCTCCGTCGCTTGATGTACGCCCCCCTCTGGCTGGACGGCGAGTAGGCGGAGCTGTGCTTGCTGTTGGACAGGGCGAAGGTCGCCTCCAGGTAGCGCAGAGGTAGAGTCCTGCTGACGGGACAGTAGATGTGGGCGCCGCTGGACTGCGAGACGGCTTTGCGTTGGCCCACGTAAAAGCGCACGAGCTCCTGAACAGAGTCGAAGCTGTCTGACTCCAACACGTACTGCACCTGAGGAAGACAAGGAGGGAAGGTTTTGTTTTGAACACTTGCTTAGAACATTCGTTCCATTCTATTATTTATTAAGTGAGTAAAACATCGGCGGATCGTCTTGATCCTCCAATAATATCACGGAAATGATCTCACAGCTGGTAAAAACACACAAAAGAAAGAGTAAGCAGGATCGCAGCTGGTCAGCTTTGTACACCTGCAGCATGTTAGCAGAGACAACGAGACAACAAACACAAAAATACCAAATGAAAAGAGAAGCATTTATTGTCTTGGCAAAGACAAACTTTCCAATTCAGCTTAAAATGCAGAACTCTTGTGTCCTCGGTAAAATAAGCAGCTAAACAAGGTGAGGTTTGATAACTTGGAACAGACCGAGCACGTGGCGGCCTGTTGCTAATGAAATAGTCTCATAATATCACTGTTGTTGAACACAGTGACTCACTGGGCGAACTCCCAACAGATGAGAACAAATGCATCATCAATGGAAACAACTGGTTGCAAACAACTGGTTGCAATATGCACCTGATCAGATTTTTACATCCTCATTGTCTCTTTAAACATTTTTCCCCACTAAACTTCGCTTTTTAAAATGTAATAAAATTATGAAAGTTAAAAGTATTTCATATTTTCACATCGACTGCTTCATATTTTCCTGCTTAAAGATCCCTGCCCTAGCAGAAGTTGAGGTACCTTAGTCTCATTTGATTTCACCAGAACTTTGCTGATCTTGAAGTGGAGCACCTCATTGTCCCATCGACAGGTCAGAACGTAATCGCCGACATTGGTCAGGGAGTCTCGCACAAGGAAATCACCGTTTCGCAAAACCAGAGACTCAGAGACCTGAAAGGAAGAGAAAAAGCCCAGTTAAGTTAAAAAAAAAACAAACAAAAAAACAAAAAACTACAATGCAAACAGAAAAAGAGCAGCAAACTACATTAGTTGTGGCATGTGTATGAATAATTTGTTTGTCACAATTTGAAAGATGAATAAGGGACTTAGGAAATGTGTGGTTATTTATAACAGTTCCTCAGGACTTAGTGCTGCTGATCAAACATTTGTCCTAGTGTTAAACAGATTTTTCACACCGATTCAGTTCTTACGATCCACTTAATACTCTACAACACCAATGAAGAGCCAATCTAGAAAACTAATGTTCCATTCACGATCAACGAAACAGCATCGGGCTGCACGTATCACTGCCAACTAAAACTAAAACTGCACTTGTGGGGAAAAAGAAATACCAAAAATCCGTTAATTAGATGTGTGGAAAAAGAGGCGCTAAAATCAGCCTGAGGAGTGTGTCTTTTAAAGCAACCTGTAAGAAGGCTGTTTGTGAAAGCAGAGGGTGAGAAGCGTTAAATTCTTTAAACAAGCCATGAAATATGCAGAGCAACAAAGCCAAAAGGAAAACAGTGTCACAGGCCAGCAGGAGGCAGCAAATGCACAGATCAAAAGGCCTCAAATTCATGCAAAGCTTTTATCTCCCCCAGTGCCAAATGTTATTCTGTTAAAAGGAGTAGGATTGTGTTATTAGAAATTTAAAAAAAAAATATGAAGGGAAAGCTATATAACTTCCTTAAAAGTGAGATATTTTAACTTTAAAACTAGAGGATGAAGAGCAAAATCAGGAGGGATGGACGGGATTAAAACTGATTAAAATAAGCTCACTGAGTGCTATCTTGGTAACCTGGCCTGGGGTTTCCCCCAAAGTTTAAACTGGGGGAAAATCCCTGAATATATGAATATTTCATGTAAATCAAAGGAGCAAAAAACATGCAGATGGCACAAGTCGGTGTTTTGTGTTCGAAAGAGACGCAGGTTGATCAAGAGCCAGGGAGACGAAGAAGATGAAGACGTACCCTCCACATGTGCTCCCAAAACTGTGTGTTTGTGTGTGTTTGTCCCCAGCTGTGAAGCTCAACTGCGTACATCAGCAACATACGCAGCTGTCTGTTTGGCAGAGTCTCCCTCCTTCCGAACGCTAAAGCACTCGCTGCCGAGCTGCGACAGATGATGGGCTTCATTAATCAGTGTCGTTCTGTGAGTAAACCGCCTAAACTGCGCCTTTCAAAGCCAGAGATGATGCCGGAGTAATCACTCTGCTAATACCATGCGATTACAGGCACGAGTGTGTTCTGTGAAACATTTGTTCCATGTAAAAAGAGTTTCTATTCTTATACAAAACTGTTGCTTTTTTCTTTGGTTTCGGATTTATGCGTGTGTAACCACCAGGGTGAATTAATCTGGAGGTAGAGTTACACCCTTTTTCATTTGTGTCTAACTACTATTCTTGCATTTGTTGTCTTGAAAACAGACCAACATTCAAAACTGTTGTAATTAAGATAACTTTTTTTTTTTTAACAGGAAACAAAAATAAGCCTTAAAATTCCCACGACATGTTGACTTTTAAAACTCTTAAAACATGACCTACACCCAGCTGGGAAATCCTTTGATAACGTTACTAAAATCAGTTGGTGTCTACTTATTTTCCTATAAGTTTCTGCTAAGAATCTATAGTTTTTGTTTTGCTTGACAACTAGAAAATTGTACTTCAATTTCTTCAAAACGAAATTAGAAAATACCAGTATCATACAAGTTTCATCTTGAGAAGTGACTGAAAGTCAGAGCCTCGAGCGTCTTGTTTTTGTCTTGCAGTGAATGCATCTTATTGCACTAAAAACAAATTTCTTTGTGTGAATGAATCATTGACTGAAGAAGGTGTAGTAAGATATTTTCAGCAACAGCAAGGTGTTTAAAACGAAATCACAAAACTGTTCCTCCTATTTCTAAGGAAACAAAATCGTTTTGAGCCATGGCTGTGATGTAGATGATAATATGCACTTTCAACTTTTATTTTATATTCTTGGCGGTTTTTTCCCAAAAAAATACAACATGTAAAAAAAGGAAACCGAAATCTGAAAAACAGTAATTTCCAAACTCTTTGACCTCCAAAATATTTCCGAAATTGTTTTGCTAGATGCTTGTTGTTTACAGCCACACCAACACATTTTTTCTTTTCTCCTCCAAATTTCACACATGGTTTCACATGTTTTCAGCTTCTGAACTCAGACGGTGTTAACAGATCTGTAAACAACCTTTTTTTTATTTTTTTTTATTTTGACCTTCTACATCTTCCGATACACTCTCCGATTTATCTGTGCGCTTTGTGTAAAGCTCTGGATACAGACATATTGTTAAGAACACACGGTCCTTGAACTGTAAAATTCAGCTTCAACACTCGTTCATTAACTACATAAAGTCTTTAAATCATTCATTCATTTTCATTTGTGCTTTTTTGCCACCAATTTGCATCTAAATTCTGACTTGCTGTCTGTGATGTCTAGCAGGTCCCTCCACAGTGACCTTGTGCTGGCAAGAAATTTTCATGCATACATAATCATAAAACCTCAGAGAAAAAGGTCCCACACAGTCACAAAAAAAGACAACTGGGAAAAGTAGAAAAATAACAGGGATGCTAAATCCCTAAACTCTGAAGCTTTGGAAGTTTTTTTCTAAATCTGGAGGATGAAGGACATAGAAGTCTTAAGTGCTTCTGTAGCAGCATAAATAATACTCAGTCCCACTCATAATAAATCCAACCAGGTAAATTCCAGATTTCAATTAGACAGTTGACAAAGAAGAGTTGTCCACCACATTAATGATAGTTTAATATTTTTGGTTTTTGTGCATTGAACATCCACCTAAAGGTCTCAAATATGTTTGCAGTTATGTATTTTAGCATAAAGAAAACTTACTGTTTTAGGTGAAAAGGGTATTTGTATCTTTACAACAATTTAACACTAAAAAGCATTCTTTCTCCAAACTAAACACATTTTGAAATTAGCCATATCTCCCCATTTATTGCACACAAAAAAAACACAGTCAGCTTTACTTGAGACGGTAATGCTCATAGTTACCACCAAATTACTTAATTCATTCTTCTTTTTTTTTTAAAGATCACATGAGGAAAACTGATATTTAAAAAAGCATATATGATGAATTATTTATGACTGAGCTACATTCTTTAGGAGTGTTGAAAAAACTGAATAAACAAAAGCAAACCAAAAACTTAAGGTTTTAAGCTTCTAACTAAACCCACCCGGGAATTTTATGAAGCATTCGTTGGTAATGGAAGTTATTGTGCTTGAAAATTTTTATATTGCTGTTATGCTGTCTTTACCTTGTGTAGTCTGACCAACAAGTAAAGAAACCCGGCAGCACTAATACCTCTCTGGGGATGTGTCCATGGTACCAGCCATGGCTCCGGATGTCAGCAGGGCTCAGCTTCAACTCCTCTTCCAGTTCTTTACGAAGTTTCTCTGGCGGAGACTCCAGCAAGTATTTCTCCTTTGAGAACTGTGACAAATGAGAGATAAAAAAAAGGCATCAGTCCAAATGTAACTGGTCAGACAATACTTATATGGATGTAAACAAAAAAAGGCGATAAAATGTATCAACAATAATAACTATTGCAAAACAACTGAATTTTTAAAAAATTAAACAAAAAATAAGATTCCCATCAAACAGTTATAACAACAGTGATGGGTCTGTGCAATACAAGTAATTACAAAACAAACACCTGTGCTGCCTTCTGCGGCAGTGCTGCCGTAGGGAAGCTTCACGATGCGCAAAATGACGCACATACCCACTTCTCCAAATACACACAAAAACACTAAAATACCACAAACAATAAGCTAAGAGAAAATCCATTGAGGAACAAGTTAATTGTTTGTTGTTTATACACACTGCAGGGACAGAATGTCACTCGTTAAGTCTTGGCCACTGAGAATGGCTTGGCGAAATTACCAGCCCAGTCATAAAAGCACAATACAAATACTTAAAATTTTATTCCAGTTTAAGATGCACTGAGAAACTGGCTCTTGACTGTAATTGGATGATCTGTAGCTCGATTCAGAAACTCAACAACACTGCCTTTCTCAGTCAGTGAATGGTCCACATGTAAACCACTACCAAGCTGCTCTCACGAAAACTGTCTTCAACACAGAGAGTAAAAAAAAAAAAAAAGTTATCAGTATGAAGGATGTGTTTAAAATGAGGCCTGAGGAAGCACAGAGATGCAAGACGTTAATCTCTGTGACATGTCAGACATGTCTGCCAGTCAGGCTGCAAGAGAAAGAGCAGGCCATTGAACAGAAACAATAAACCGAAAAGAATACAGCAATGTTGATCTGTTTTATCCACTGGAGCCTTCAATGTTCTAACATTGGCATTATTTTTTGCAAATTTCATAGTTAAAGTAATACGTGGCCACTTCAGCACTGCAAACTGTGCTTACTATTATATAAGATGCTATAAACAGTTTGCAACACAGATTTAGGACATTAATAAAACCCTCCTTTACGGGAAATGCTCTCAGTGACATCACATCTCAGTGATGTGGTCATATAAACACCTACTGCTCACAGTAAGAAAGCTGGACTGAAAATATTTTGAATGCTGTTTTTGTAATATCAGTTCTTTGAGAGAAATCATAATTTGCTGACGCCTGCGGGTCAAAGCTTTACTAAAGCCAGACCTCAGAAATTGGCCAGAAAATTCTGACTGTTGCATCTCTTAATATGGTTCATAAATGATCACCAAAAGGAAAGAAAAACTGCTGCAAACACACAACACAAGGGGCCCCTAAGCTGTGTGAGTGTGAATCAGTAAAAACTGCAAACATTCAGCTCATTAGACAATGTTTTTTTTTATTTTTATTTTTTATTGCGACCAAGGCGCTTAAAGGCTCAGGAGGTAGAGCAGGTCATCCACTAATTGAAGGGTCGGCGGTTTGATCAGCAGCTTCTCCAGTCTACATGTCAAAGTGTTCTTAGGAAGAGCCTCAATTATACACACAGCCAACTAGAGTGTGTTCATGGCAGAAGGGGATTTCTATGGGCAGAACAGAGGCTTTGTATGTTAATGCTTTGCTAATCAATCAGAAAGGAAATGTCTGAATGCAGCTTATTTACAAAATAATTTTTCAGAATAACTGAAAACAGTTTACTTAGGTTAGATTTACATTTTATATCCATGTTATTCATAATTCATTACCTTGCCTTCAACTTGCAATAAATCCCTTTTAATTCCTTCAAGTTCACCTAATCTGCTCTAGTGCTATTTGCATGGAGAAAAATGGGAACTCCCTAAATGGGACCCCGAAGCCACTGTAACGACTGATGGCTGTGGAAAGATTGAGTTCAGACGAGCAGCCTAACATAATTAATGCACAAGGCAGGCACACACAAATATCTGCGTGCACACACACAAACTTTTGACAGAAATCTGAACCAGGATAAAAAATCCACAAAGGAATAAAAAGTGAAAACAAAATCTTCACGACTGCCAGTATGAGGAGGAATGCGACTGGCGACCAGAATAAACAGTAAACAACCTTGTCGCAAGGGCTAATCTTTTCTTTTTTTTCCCTAATATTTGCCCCAGATATGTTGCTCTCCCCCCCCCCTTCCCCAGAACTGGTGTTGTTCAGAGATACACTATCAAATACACACGGTTCACACAAACAGCTCCTCTACCAAATCCTGAAAAAGTTCTAGCAAGATTGTTGTCTGACGTTTCAGGGACAACACAAACATTACGAGTAAGGATGGGAAGCTGTAATGACCCCTTTATGTACAGCGTGTTTTTTTGCACTGCTGCACAAGTGTCCGCATGTGATACGAGACTCAAACACACAATCTTATCACCTTCAGGTTGCTGAGAGGCAAAATTATTAACTTCCTCCTCTCCTCCTCGCCCCTCTTCTCTCCTATAATCCTCTGGGGAGGATGGAGGAATATCACCACGGAGGTGAGGTCTCCCAGATTAGATTCAAGGTGTGTGTGAGTGGGTCTGTGTGAAGGTGAGAACAGGCCAATAAAAAACAGATGGGTCAAGTGTGCCGTTATTGCTTTCCCTCCCCCGTCTCTGTGGAAACCCAAGAGGTACCTGGAATGGAACTGATGCTCAACAGTGAAGTCAATGTGTGTGTGAGTGTGTGTGTGTGTGTGCACGCACATATATATCTATATGAAGGGTTATGAGGTAAATTGAACTGTCAACATGGCTCTATTTATGACAGGTTTCATGAAATAGGCTGACATTAAAGGGGAAACACTGATGGAGACCAACAAACAATAGACAATAAGAGGTGACACAACAGGCATCTGTATTCTAATATGTGAAGGCAACAAAACCCACACTAAATCCTTTAGAAAAAAATACTGTCTATGAGGTGTTGTTTCTGCAACGGCATGGCTGGTACCCAAGTATCTGAAATGCTCAAGTGCTTTTCTTCACAACCTTTGACTTTACAGAACAAGGTTTTGGGTCAAGCAGGCTTAAAAGTTATTGACCTTTGAAAAGGGTCCAGATTCAAAAGTTGGCTCATGCTACTATGTCATGATATACAAAGTAACTTTTTTTTCTACATCTGTACATTTAAATCTTCAAAGTTACATTTTCAGTTTGTGAGTTTGATCTTTAAGAGTTTAAATACATACACAGGACTACATATCTATAGTCTGGCATTTTATGGACTATACAGCGCACCTCACTATAAGCCGCACCCACAAAGTTAAAAAACAAACAAAAAAAAGGAAACATACATATAAGCTGCACCGGGTCATAATCCGCTGGTATCTCCGCCACTCTCGGCTTTCCAACATTGATAAATCTGCTATTAAGGACGCAGCTCTGCGTACCTTGGATTCGTTCATGCCGAGTTTACGTACAGTGGCTATCGATCTGTACTGCCAGATCGATAGCCTTCAACTTAAAAGCTGCAGGGTTGAGCCCCTGGAAGGTGCGGGGGCAGACCCCGTTGCTGTACCTGTGGCTAATCAGAAGAGGGCTGAAGTGGAGTATTTAGACGGCGGCTGGCAAACACTCCGGTGCCTGAGTGTTAACCTTGAATGGTAACTATCTCTGAGCTAGGCCCTCTGAGTTAAAGTCTGAAGTAACCTTCGTCGTGTTTTTCCCTCGTCAGGTCGTACCTGTAGGACGCCGAACCTCAGAACGGTCTCCGATTCGACCAGCCTCCCGAGGAACCTTTCCTCTCTCTGACGCCTCAGGTCTTACCTGCTGAAAGCCAGATCCTTGTCCCTGGATAAATCCGAGTTCTCAGTTTGCCAGCCGTCCGCTACAGCCTTTCTTACCTGTCCGCCCTCCCACGTGCATCGCTCGCCGGATTAGCGAGCTCTGGATCTCCGACCTCCAGCAAGACCAGGCAACATCCTAAACCCAGCTCACTTGCTACTCTTTTCCCAAGTAAGACTCTCCGACTAGCTCCGCTAATTATTCAGTTATCGACTGTATTTACATCAATCCTCCTATTTCCAGTTGACGACCCGGCAGTCCCAACCCTGTTTCCAGAACTCCCTCTCCACTCTTTATTTAATAAACCTTATTATTGTGATTTACTCTCCTGATTGTGTTCTTGAATGTGGGTACGTTCACTATCACCCGTTATGACAGCTATAAGCCGCGTGGTTCAAAGCATGGAGTAAAAATAGTGGGTTATAGTCCGAAAAATACGTTATTTACCTGCAAATGTATTCATTTAGCTCAGTGAGAATGATTTTTAATCTTGATCTGCTAAAGGTGAATAATTTTGAGCTAAACTTTAATATCAAAAGAAATCTGCAAGTTAGTATTGCTAATAGCTCGTCTGGATACTAGAAAGAACAGTAAAACAATTTAATCTGTTTTCCAATTTGCAATTAGACTGCATTCAATTTAGGTGTGTTATCATGCCCATATCAGCTACTTTGAGACAAAATGGATCTAAAGTTGTAGGGAGAAGCAGAAGAAGATGATGAGCAAGGACAGTTCTTAAATGCTGTGAAAGCGAGTAAAACATCTCTTTCAGAAGGATATATTACCCCATGGCAAAAGTGGAACAATGGGAATAAGTAGAAGGGGAGTCAGTGACAATGACTAATGTGATGTTTTTATTGCAGTTACAAAGATGGAGAGGATACCCTTTACTATCCTGACTACTTAGTCTCAATTCTCAGGGAGTATCTACTTCCCTTTTTACTTTTAAGAGTAGATCTTCCTCTGCCACATTTATTCGATTGTTTTTACCTTGTCCAAAGATTTGTTTTTCAGTGTGTGGCAAAAGCTTTTTTGACTTTACCAAATGATGGAAAAGATCAACTGGTCATTACAGTTAAAAGCTGTGAAAACACAGTGGGATGGAAAATTTTGATCATTTCTGATTTGACAAAATTATGAACAAAAAGGAAGAACCATTCAAGAGACATTTCACACCATAGCAACAGCTAAAGTAATTTTCTATAATTTAATTTACTGTAACAAAATATTTCTTAAACATGACTCAGAAGGTAATTTGATTTAATCGGGGACAATCTGTAAAAAAAAAAGTTTTTAGAAAATATTACACTTAAATTAGGCATATCTGACATGCAAGTACTGTTATTACTTGTCTCCACAATACATATATATATAAAGCTCAAGGAACACCACAGGCTTTTATGTACACTCTTAAGACTGGTATGTACATTTTGAACATGCCCAGAAAAGCTTCAAAGTTTGAATATTATGTCACTTTCAAATATAAACATTAAAGTTTTCATTCATTGCATGCAAGAGTTCACTCATTCACTGGCCTTTTCTTGTTGACGAGTTGCACCAAACAAGGAAATGAGCACAATTCATTAAGAGAATATGTAAGTGTTTCGAGTAAAGACTGAGTATCACAGTATCCCTAAAGGGCAGTTAAAAGCATCATGGTGAGACCCAGAAAACGGTTAAATTAGGAGCAGACATGAAAACAGGCGAGAGGAAAACGGGCACATGAGCACAGCAGGAACTCTCCTCTGCAGAGACATGAGTAAAGTCAACATAAAGACAAGACATCAAACATTCAGGAGGACATAGAGGCAGACAGACAGACAACAGAAACTCATTAATGTAGACAGAGAGGCAGACATGGAGGAAGACAGGTAGCCCATTAGCGGATGAGAGGGAGTTTAGGCAATTTAGCAGCTGATGCAGGACTTTTTTTTTTTTTTTTCCCTAGGGAGGGTGAATGGAGTGAAAGGGATTGGTGTATGTGAGCGTGCACAATGACAATGTGTTTTGGTGTGCATCTTTTGATGCATCCCTATGTGTATGTGCATATCTGTGAGATCTACAAAGACAACTCTGGTATTTTTAGGGCACATGAGAGAAAACAACAGGTAACAACAAGCGACAACGCAGAGAGTCAGAAACTATGACAAGAGGCTTAGCTGGTCAGCACACGTGTGAAAATGAGTTAAAGATAACATAGTGTGACCCATCACCTAATTTACACCAACGTTCACTTTCAACTGCTGTTCTCACTGCATGCCAATTACGCGGTTTCGTCTCATGGCTTTTACACTCCCTCCAAGTGAAAATTGACATCACTATCACTCAAAATCATGAAGTAAGAAAATAAATGAAAGGGACGATAATGGGGAGAAATTCAAAATATATGCACATATTTATGCATACATTGCACACCCTTCTTGGTATGTTGTATGTGTGTCTTACTGTGGTTCTTTGAATTGGCTTTGTGTGTCTCGCTCTGAACTGATTACGAGCTCCGTCCGGTTTGCATGCTCTCTGCCGGCACAAAATGAAATATTATAATTAGGAAAGTCCAAATCCGGTTTGAAATAACAGGATCAAACCCGATCAAAGCACTTTTAAAGGTTAGTTCCAGGGTCTTTGAGAACATCGCCTCTGTCAATCAGCCATTTAGGTCAGCCAAAACGCATTTCTGCTTGTGGAGCAATGAAAATATCAATAATACGTACAAAATATAGAAACTATTTGAAAGCCAAAAAAAAAACTGAATAACTCTAGCCTCCTAAGTAAGAACAGCAGCATGTGATCCTGAGAGAACAGGGAACAAAGGTTGGCTCTGTGTTATAGAAGAAAACCATTTCTGTACTATCAAAAATAATTTAAAAAACGTTTATTTTCAAATATTCTTTTAGGTTGTTGCAGATGTAGTTTTAGTTTTTTTCTGTTTTTGCAACAAAAAAATGACCTGATTTTACCTATCAGCTCAAAGTATATGCATCAGATATCTGTTATTTAATGTCTTTGATTATGTCAGTCAGCCCGCCATTGAGACATGTTAATTATGTCTTGACAAACCTACATAATGTAAGAAATTATGCAGATGTGTTAGGTAGGTTTTTTTTAAGTTAGAAAAGTATAGAACATTAAGGAACAAAAGAAAGTATCCATACTGCAGTGAGGAGCTGTTTAAAGGCAAAGGATATAAGTAGGAATTATTATTACCTTAAGTCACCTAAAGCATTTTTGTGTAAGTGTCTACTGTGTGGAAACGAATGAAACTATTGGACAGAGAAGCACGACAAAGAAATAGTTCAACAATATAATGACAGAAATGGTTTATGCTGCAAAAGTTTGCTCGGTTTGGTGACATTAATTTGAAAAATAAGCCCTGCATACGTACCCTGCGAAACAGTACAGCAATTTGTAAAATAAAGTAGTTTATTTCAAATTCTCAGTGCAAGAGCAAAATGGCAAGAGAATAACGAAAGCCGGGCAAATCTTGGGTGTGAAGGCGCGAGTAATAAATGAAATGGAAAATGTTTGATGACAAATCTAAAAAGCTGCAGTAAAGAAGGAAAGCATCTGGCATTTACAAGCGAGTATGGAAAGTAAAAAAAGAAGGAACGCATTCCAACAGGAACAGCACCAAACAAAGGAGAAGAATGCACTCCAAACAGACGGCTGCACTCAGTTTTAAGCTCGCGTCAGAATGTTGGGTCTTTCTTCTCTAGCCGGCGTCAGAAGGCTGGGTCTTTCTTCTCTGGCCGGGGGGACAGCCTCTAACCCTGTTGTCAGGGTAACACTCTGAACCGTGGTGGTGTTAGTGGTGGTGGGGTATTCCCACCTTCTGAACACACACACACACACACTCAAAATCTCAAACAGGCTTCAAGGCAAACGGTTCAGATTTCAGAGAACCTTCCTTCACGTTTATCTTTCTCCTTCTTCTCATCGCTTCACCCCTCTTCATCCAGATGTCTCCCCTTCTCTTCTGGTGATAGGGTCACGGATTACTGTGAATCCTCATATCTTCCATTGCAGCCACAAACACAGTGGCTCTACACCTTTATGAAGGTTTATGTTTACATCTATGCTTAATATCAATCCTTTCCAGATTGTTGTAATCCCTGTGCTGTGGCCTCCTGGCCATTGTCATAGATGCACATCAAGTTACCTGGTCAATGCTTTATCCATTGAAGGGGATTGCCTGTAACATTAGATCTCTTTATTTTTCTTGGCAAGATGACATGCAGTGGGATTCAAAACAAATTAAGCTTTTATTGATGCTATTAAAGCAGCTTCTATCATACACTTAAGTGTAAATACGGTAAAGCATGACTTGAATCAGAAAACCTCAAAAGTGAGCCAAATGGCTAAACTATGACCTCTTTTGATAACAGAAGAGTGCATAAAAAGAAAGTTATGGTAAAATGAAAATCAATTGTTTTTTGTCGATGCAAAGGTTTTTTTTTGTGTTTTTTTTCAAAATTAGTTGAATCATCTTTAAGTTCTTCCTAAAATTTTAGTGCAAATATCTAAAATGCATCCACTGGGATGTGAAAGGACAGTCGGTCTCCTTCAGCCAGATACATCAAAGAACCAACATCACAACTGATCAATAATTGGTGTTAAAATAATAAAAATACTAAATAATAAAGTAAAACTACAATGTGACAATGTTAAATGGTTCCTTTTTTTTCTTAATGTCTATGTAAAAAGAGTTGTTTTGTTTTTTTTCTTTTCACAGAGCATCTCCCACATTTTGAAGCAGTCTGTCAGCTGAGCAGATGCAGATTATAAAAAATTCATCGCTTCCCATGATCTCATGTGAAAACACTTCAGGAAAATAAAAATGTAACCAATCGAGAAAAGAGTGAAGTGATAATACAATCCGAATTGTTCAAAAACCCGACAGATGCACACCAACCTTAACAACTTTGTCACTAAACCCGAGATATGGAAAACTTGACATATGAAATACTCCACCCTGTTTGTCCATGTGCACAAACTCTCATTATGATTGAGATATTCCTGGCACTGGAAAAGACAGATAAAAGTGACAGCTCATGTGTCATTTAATCACCGCGTATCAGGAAGCAAACTGGTTTATTTGCGGAGAAGGAGCGAGGAGGACTACTGGTACACGCTCAAGAGTATGAGAGTGATAACAGTGACCTTCTGCTGTCATTAGGAATGAGCGTCTCCTTCATGTACGTTCACGCAGAGCATCCACCCCTGGAGGCAGCTGGATGCTGATGTATTATATCGCTATATGCACACAAACACTCATATACAAAGCACTGCTGTAAGCTGTCAGTCAGCCTGGTATCACCGAGACCCCCTGTACTGACTGACAGCTGGTGGACAGGATATGACATACACCCACAGCCCCACTGAGACTGCAGGAAGCCCCTGTCTCAAAATTACATTCATCTCTTATAGTTCACCTTCATTTGCCCCAGGCTGCCCAGTCAGTGTATTCTAGAAGCCCTTAAAAGGTAGAAAGCAACAGAAACAATGCAAGCCAACAAGGTGGTGGTGTAGGTGAGAGAAGGAGAAAAACTCCAGTAACAATAAACGCGCTACCTCCAACAATCAAGAGGAAAGGGCACAAGCTACTGTGTAGTCTGACAGAAACAACCCCGGGGAACAGAGTCTTCAATTCACAATCTTCCCCTTCTAAAGTTTAATTGCTGTGATATTTGCAAGTGAGCCTGAGCAATCAATATTCCTGTCAACGCCCTGTCTTTTCTCTAATCTAAACTCTAGTTTGAAACTATTATCCTCAAGATACTGACTGAAAGTGGCTTTTCAGGATCTCTCTGTGGGTAGCAATAGCTTTAAAGTTCCAGTATGAAAGTATAGCAGATTTAAGTTTTCTTTAAGCAAATAACAAAACACTGAAGAAAAAGAAGTTGCTGTCTCCGGAGAGCTACTCTGGCTGGTCAATTTCAGACGCTTCCCCCTCTTTGTCCTCCTCCTTCCTTATCGCTACATATAAAGCCTGACGTTTGTCTCTTTGAATTTGACATGGCACCTGAAGAACTTCAATATTTCATTGCTCTCCCAGGATCCAGCAGAGTGCTCTTGAGGAAGACACGACCAAGTGGACAGGCTTCATTCAAATTGCCTGATCAAATCATGCAAGTGCACATGCATCATGGGTAATCTGTCATTGCTGCTACCAAGATCCTCAGTACTCAAGACCCCATGCATGCTGCTACTAGAGTCTCACCAAGGAAGGTTTGTGCCTGTCATGTTCCATCACCAATAATAGGAATTCCATTGCATTGTTGACATACTTCAGTAAATCTCTCTAAGACTTTTTAGAGACTATTTTCCTTCTGGCTGATATTCAGTGCCTTACACCGTAGAAGAAGAACATGAAAATTTATCCTTTGCTTACCTGTTAACTTCATAATCTCAACAGTACTTATGAAGTTTGCTTAAAATAATGATGAAATGGGTCAATCGTGGTATTTTAGTAATTTATGTAATTTTTCAAGCAGGCTAAGTAATCATATGTTTATTTGCTTTAGTCATAAGTAAAGTTTGTTAAATAGGCAAGAGCTTTGAAAGTCAACATAGACGATAAAGTCTAGGACTTTTGAAGTTGACAGGTGAATATCGAAATATAAAAGTTGAGAACCTTGGTCAGGTCTATAATTTATTTGTTTTATTTGCTTGAACCAGTGTAAAATCACAATAGCGTAAAAAGTTTGGGTAAGAATAAATTCTATTCTATTCTTAAACTGGAAGGGTTTTGGGACATGATTTTTATTGCAACTTCAAAAACCGAACCTCCTGGAAGCCTAAACAGATTTTCTCCTTTAAGAATGTTAACAGGATCACATATTTTCTCTTCCCTGAGTCAGACGCATCATAGGCTTAGTAGCATAACTTAAGACTCTGACCTGAATGGTGTTTTTATGGGGCCTTTCGTCAACACGGTGCAGTCTGGCTATTTATGGTCGTAAATATTTCCACTTTTAACAATGCTAAAACTCCTACATCTTAATTACATAGGGGGAAAAAAGAAGACCAATGCATTTTGACCAAATGCATTGGTCAAAAATGCATTCGACCAAGAGAACACAGGAGCCTCTCTCCGTATTCATCATCCATGCTTCAATGTCTGATTTCTTCAATGATTTACTTGTTTACCTGTTTCCCCCCACCCCCAGCTTTAAATCTTACTAAAGGTTTACTTCTCTTCCTTTTCTCTTCCTCTGTCGCCGATCCACCAGCTGAGTAGCAACATCTATCAACACTTTGATGAGAAGACCATTACTGAGAGTGAAACATAAGTGTGTGCATTATGGGTGTAGCTGTCAGCGTGGTAGAAGATGTATGATGACGATCCACTGCCTGAAGGGCTAAATGTCCTCTGTGTGCCTGCTTTGTATTAGTCTTATTTGTTTACGATCAACATCATGCAGGCATCCACAATGCCCGACGCCGTGGTGATTGAACTCTTTTCCTTTTGGGCTCATTTATTTTGGTGACTTTAAATCTGTTCAGAGTTTGCTCATGAGAGCAGATTCAGGCTCCGTGAGAAGGAAAATGGGAGGTTTTGGGGGTAGGGAGAGTTACAAAAACAAGAATAGGTTCATAGAAACTTTTCATCAGACTCACACACACACACACACACACACAAAAAAAACATAGAAGCATCAAAAGCTTTAATGAGGTTGGGCTTGAAATTATGACTGCTCTTATTTCCCCGGGCTCTGAGCCCGTGGTCTATGTGCTCAGCAGGCCTATAGGCGCCACATCTCCTCTCTGTCGAACACACAAACACAACGTTGACGGAAGTAAACATAAATTTCCCCAAAGCCTCCACGCACAGACACAGCTCCCTGTTTTAAACCAACACTACACAACAAGCAGAAACACAAAGAGAAAGCCTGTGTGCAAACAAGACGGAGCACACACAAATACCTGCCAACAAGCAAAGATGACAGCGTTTTTATTTTTGCTGCACACATATAGTTATTAAAAAAAAAAAAAGCATCAAGCATGCCCCGCATAAGATGCAGTGGATGATTAGAGATTACACACATTTAATTAAATGTTATTCTGGATGAGATTAGACGATATCGTAAATCAGATTAGTCTAATACATCTGCTAATAACACATGGAGCCACAGACATTGAGTTGCTGTGATTGGAGAACGTGTTTGCAAATTAATGGGATTAACATGGTGGTCTTCACAAGTACTGGGACTTGTGGTAAAGATGTGTAAAAAGCTTTAAAAAGATAGTTAATTAATTACTTAATTGCACACTAAAAATAAAAAAAAATAAAAGAAAATCAAACCTTTACCTTATTTGACTTAAAGGAACTGCTTCGATTGTTTAGCGCTTAGGCAAAAGCCTGCAGCGACGGGGTACAGCTTTGTGGCTGCAAAAAATGGTCTAAGTGGTAAAACTGATATAAAAGTTTGGGCATAATTAAAAGAATCCACAGGAACATGAAAATAGACAAAATCTTCATTTCCTTAAAATCATTGTGAAAATAATCTGTATAGACTGCTTATATTGAAAAAAAAAAAAAAAACAAAACATGTATGTTATAAGACTTACTGGAAGAGCGGAAAAATATCCAGAGCATCACATAGATAAGGTCCAAAACAATCAAATTATCACACATCAAACGAGACAAGAGGGCGTATTTGCAAACAGCTTTAAAGACTGCTTATTGACGCCACACCTATTGATGCTGTTGCCATGGTTAGTCAATATTCTACATGCCCCAGCTGGTGTCTCCCTGAGGAAGAAAAATGTTTGGGTGTGTGCACGAGTGTGAGAAAGAGAGAGAGAGGTTAATGCGCCCTATGTGTGCACTGCTCCGTCATGTGCAGTGAAGTGTACCGAAGAGGAAAACATAGCTGGTTGGAGGCAGTTATCATGGACTCCTATTGTATGTGCAATTGTTTTTTCCCCCCCTCCCCATTCACGTGATCTGTACATATAGTGTTTTTATTTGAGTCATCAAGTTTTCCTCATGGAGATGTGGTTGGGCGCGTAAATCCCTGACTCTGAAACAATGCTCATTTAAGCAAATACATTTAGAGAATTTTACGTTCAGATGAGACCAAAATTAATTATTTCCGCCTAAATGCAAAGCACCATGGTGGTGGAAAACTAGCTCTGCACATGACCCTGAACACACCACCACTACTTTGAGAAGTAGGGGTGGCAGTATCATGCTTTGGGATTGCTTTTTCTTCCACAAGAACAAATAAGTTGGTTGGGGAATATGGTAATGTGGAAAGAGCTAAATACAGAGACGATCCATGCTCTCTGTCCAATTTGGTAAAGCTTGAGGTATTTTTGGAGAAAAGAAGGGGGAAGACTTATTCTTACATCTGCCCCATTGGTAGAAACTAATGAAAAATATAATATTTAATATATAAGGTGGCTGTATGAGTTTTGACTGGAAGAGCCCAAATGCAAACAAATGTCACACTTTTTCGATTTCAATTTGCAAAAAAAGGTTTTATTATTCTGTTTTATTTTTGCTATCACTTCATAATTATGCACTTTGTTGCGCTGATATATTACATATACAAACCGAACAGGACAGGTCCTATTTATTACACATTTGTTCTGTTACAAGTACAACAGTTGCTGGTCATACTCTCAGCTCTGTCTACCATCACCTCAAACTTTCTCCCTTTAATTTTCCTCAAACCCAAATTAAATATCTGGTTCCTTCGAATAGTGAAGCATTTTCTTTAAATGCTACCATTAAACTCCACGCACAACAAACGATGGAGCTTAGCGTAGCACAACAGAAGAAACTGTGAAAAGATAAAATGCAAGCCGCGAGGAGCTCTTTCAACCTCATTCAAGTCAACCCCTTATAATTGTGGGAGGTTAATCTACAACCTTAATTTGTAGTTATGGTAAAAAGACAGCACTCTACCAGTATGGTTTTGTGTGTTTGCAGCACACGTGCCAATGAAACAAGATGGTAAACTTCTGTGTGGTACAGCACAATTCGGCGGTAGCAGGAACAGCAGCAGAAACTTCAAATTGACTTTAAATTTTCTTGAACTCGTTTTCACACCCAACTCATAGTTCGTAACCCCAGCCGGCGCCCTCATCCCTCTTTTCCGACTTGGCCAGACCTCTGAGTAATCAGAGAGAGATATAGAGAATGAAGGATTTGCTGCCCAATATATTTCTCCCTGCTTCACCGTGCAGCTCATACTTCACCTCACCATCTCGTTGTGCTGCAATTTATAAACGGCTCAAAGAGTACACACAAGTCTGACTCATCCGTTGGCTTTCCTTGACATCACTGCTTTGTTTTCCACTTCTCCTCTAGTCAGGTTCCTCCATCTACCATCCTTTAGGCAAACACTGCAGCCTTCTCCTGCCTCCTGAGAGGCTCGGCTCTGATCCTTTCCCTGAACCTGTCGGTTTTGTTTTTCCCACACATCTCTTTCTATGACACACACAGCAGAGAAAACAAGCTGAGGTAGGTCAGTGGTCTCATTTCCTCTCTCTGAAAAAAAAACATCTGGGCCGGTATGTGTCTAAAATCTTTGTCACTCTCTTCAATTTAAACGTTTAACTTTTTATCTAACTCCGTTATCTCCTTTCTCCCCCCTATGTTCCATCCTTTCTACTTCCTGTCTCCTCACACTAACTCTGCATCCCTTCCCTCCCTGCAGCCCATCATCTCTCCACAGCACATCATATCATCCTTCTCTCCGGGTATCTTCCTTTTCCGATCCACTCGGCCGGGATGTTGGTGTGTAGACGTCAGCGTGTGAATTTGTTTTGATATCATACAACAGAAAGGAGCATCTTACTGTTCCATCAGCAAATAAGAAACGGGATGCAGAAGAGAATAAGTCAGAAAAGACAGAGCTAGTGTTCTCTGGAAATACCTCTACGCCTTCCATCTAACCTTTTACACAGTATGCATCTTAAATCTATCGCAGCTTACCTATAAAAAATGAAATGGTACAGTTTTCTCCCTTTTTAAAGTGGAGTGAAACTGATTTATAATGTAACGTCCTTTTCAGACAAGCACGGTTGCCCATTTATCCGACGGTGCCTGAATGTGTCTGCAGGGCTGCATCTGAGTTTGGCTTATGAGCTACTTTTCATTAGCATTTATGAATTGCATCGTTAGTGCTCTTTTGTTTTCCTTATCACTGTTATGGATGATACCTGAGCCAAAAGCATGATTGAAGTTGAACTAAGCTGAAGCAGATGAAGTAACATGTCTGATGGTGTTCTTTTTCTGAAATGTTGTAGTTTGGGGCCAGATTTAACATATTCCAAACACTTCAGATTTTGTCTCATCAGTCTGCAGAATATTTTCCCAAAAGTCTTGTGGAATAGCGATTTTTATTTTTTATGGCAAATTAAAGATGAGTCTTTGTGCTTTTTTTCTTTGGAACTCTCTGCTTTGAATGTGACTCTTGTTTTTTTTTTGTATGACTCCAGGATGAGTTGCTAATTCTGAGAAGGTTCACCAGTGATTCAAGGTTCCTTTATTTGTCGATAATGGCTCTATGTTTTGTTTTCTGGATTCCCAAAAAACCAGAGCGACAAACGGCAATGACTTTTTTTCTCATGTGTTCTTGAATTCCTGAAGATCGAGGCATACGCTAGCTTTTGAGATCTTTAATGCTACTTTGTGCTAACGGGCAGGTTCTGTTTAAATTATTTCTTGACTCTGTGGCAGTAAGCAAGCCAGGGGGAAATTAATTTGGAGAAATGTGGTTGGTTAGTTAATCCCAAATTTCAAATATATCAGCACCTTTGGACAAACGATGTCTTTGACCCAACTACTATTTTAAAATCACTCCATCTTAAGGAATAGAAGCATTACTTTATTAAGATAATGAACATAATCACGTTAAAACACTTTTTCTATTTCGCCCTTCAGTGAAATCAACTAATTTGTTGTATTTGTCGCAGAGATATTCATTTCTAAGTGTACATGAAAATCTTAGTATTCTTCTATGAAACTGACAGTTTTAAGTGACCTTAAGTTTTAGATCTCCTCCACTCCACGTACAGAGTACCATCTCGTAATCTTTAATTGAGAAAGAGTCTGCTAGTGTCTATGACAACTGGAACCAGCTGGTGTAACTCAAAAATGCTCTGGGGTAATTTATTCGCTCAGCTGGAAATTTACATCTAACCTTTAATTATTGCTTCAGATAAAAACTTGTGATAGGTGAGGAAGAGGCTCCGTTTTCACCTTTAAAACAGAATCGATATAAAATATGAATACAGTACGCATAGTAAAATTAAGTCTGGTCACGATAAAATGTATTTTTTTCTTCATTTTTTTTCTCCAGATTCTCCCCTGAAGCAGGTGCCACCCGGTCATCCCTGCCTCTCTGGTTCAGGCCATTAATAGCCAATTTTCTGCCTTTTGGGGGTAAAAGGTCATCACCTTGATGGATTGAAGGTCTCAGGACTTATCAATGTAACCCCACCACACACAAATAAACACACATTTCTTCGCTGAGGTTTGAACATGCAGCGAGGCATTAAAATGTGACATGCGCGCACATATTGCATATACACAAACACACGCACATGCATTTGTCATTTCCCGTTTAGCCAGAGCCATTACTATCCACACCAGGGTCATCTATCTCAACAGTGACAGGTGTGAAGGGAAAACCACAAATTCGAAATGGCTTTCTCCAATGCAGTTAAAGAGGATGGGGACAAAAAAGGGCAGGAAGCAGCAGCTGAGGGACCGAGAAGTAGAAAAAAAAATTTAGGAAAGATGGGGGCTGGTGATGGGGGACAGTTTGGTCATTATTTATTTACCAAATCTACCAACACCGATGATTTACTGCTGAGTTATTAATCATAAATATTTCTCTTTTGCATTTTTAAGATCCATCATCCTGTTAGATAAGAGCAGCTTCCAAGAAGAGGCGTAAAAAAAAAAAATGCTCAGCAAAAGTCAAAAGAGGAATTTCTTAGAGGGATCTACAGTTCAGCTTCAATTTTCACTCCCTTCAGCAGGGACTTTGACTCTTTTGTTTCACCGGTGGCCTTGGCCAAGAGCTGCATCCTTGTTACCGAGGATAGAGACACATATGGTGACACAGCATCTAATTAATCATTAATTAATCAATGAGTGACAGCAAAGAATTAATCATCTTTGTAAGTTGAAACTCTGCCAACATGCAAACAAACACTGCTGCAGCTTTTAATGATTAAGTCACCTTTTTATGCCCTTTTTTTCCCTTTGGTCACAATGTTTCTGATGAAAAGCGCCTTCAGTTGGGAACTGAAGGCTTAAGATTAACTTGAACCCTGAACCAAATGGGATCAAATGGTTTTAGGAAAGCAAACTGCTTCCAATTAACAGACACTTCATCTGGCATCTGCTGGACTTGAGAGATTTGTACTGCCATTAAAATGTAATACATATGTCATTTTGAATTCAAGATGATTAATTTGTAGTTGTTTAAAAGAGGACATGCCTTGTTATCTAAGATTCAGTTTGATAAGTGAGTAACTGAATAATTATATCAGTTTAATTTTTCTATCTGGGGAACTTTTCTTGGAATAAAAGTTCACCAGATGCAAACAAAGCCGTCACAATGGCATTTTACATTTTACAGTCTGTACATAAAGTACAAAAAGTAAGCTGGTTTTGAAACTTAAATCTTCATAATAAAGAGTAGAAATACTAATAATTATTGAGCAATTGAGAGGCTCAAGACATTTAAAACAAAAGGGCAGAGATTAAAGAAAAGTGAGAAAATGACAGACTTGGAGATTAATGCATGCAAGCAAAAGGAGAATTATAAACACATAAAAGAGAGGAAACAGAGTGATGCTGATGGACAGTAAGAAAATCTTTGATCCCTTAGGTAGACGATGGATGCATATCAATCAGTTAAATCTGTCTGTGACAACACACACACACACACACGCACACGCACGCAGACAGGCTTCCTCGTTAACCCGGCCAGCAGAAAGAAGCACACCCAACAGCTGAGCTGCTATTGGCCAGAAATGATGTCATCTCTTCCTGGAGGTTGAGCAGCGAGTCGTACAATTGGCTGGCTGAGAGACACAGTAGGAAAGTGCTGCTGAGGTATCAGTTCCATTCATACAGAAGCAGCAATGAAGCATGTTTTGTGCGTGTGCATGCATGCGTGCGTGTGTGTGTGTGTGCTTGTATGTGCACGTGACCACTCCCCACTGAGACATACAGAAGGAGCCATTAGGGCTGCGTCCATCATTCGGAGGTCCAGGCATTACCTGCTGGGATATTCCCTAATGGTCTCTCCTTCTGTCTCTCTCACACACACACAAACACACACAGGAATTTCACAACAGTGCACGCATTCAGATGTGCACCACACAGCTGATGGGGGGTTGGGAGATGGGTGTTGTCTCTTGGTTGTTACCAAGCTGTTGTCATGGCGATGCAGATGGAGCTTTTCCTGCAAGCCGGGACCCTCACTTTGCAGCATACACACACACAGACACACGCACACACGCACATGCACTTTGCAACAAACCACAGCCTTTTTCATTAATCCTTGCCTTTGCACACCTTTTAGGAGATGCAGCTGCTTACTAGGTGGAACAGGAAGTCGACTTTGTGGGAGTGTGTCTGTATGTGTGTGTCGAGGTGGGAGAGTGTAAACAGTCCCAGGAGAGCCACTAGACACATCCGCTAAGAGATGCTCGTGAGAAATTAGCCTGTGGTCGCCTGTTACAGTGTGCTGCATGTTCACCCACGTCCGTCCATCCCGCATCTGCACGCTGTATCTTCCACCTGCCTTCATTTTTCTGGTGCTGCACCTTTAACCTCAGCTCATTGCTCCATATTTAGAGTATGATGTCAGACATGACCCAGCTCTGCCTCGCCGACTCTGTCACTTCTATCGGAAATCTAAAATGAGCACCGCAGATACATACAGAACCAGATAATATCCTCTGAAAGCCACTTACCCAATCACAATGATGCGCTTCTTCAAGTCTTGATATAGAAAATAAAAGCCTTGCAGGAGGAAGCTTTCTGCCTGTGCCTTGTCCATTACTCTCTTCTCTCTGGAAGCTTCTTTATTACACTCAGGAAGCATAATGACAGCTATCTACCACTCAATCGACACAGAACCCCCATCTGTTTCTCTATGTTTAAACTAATCACTGTCACTAAAAGGCTGTCACCATGTGCATGCATGAACTGCAGTGTCCAAGCTGCATGAATTCAGTTTTATTGGCAGAAGCATTAATCTCAGCTAATCTAATTTGAATGTAATTATGCGCAACAAAGCTATCACATTTCAGTCAATATGATCAGCTTAATCTCTAATCTGCGTCTGTATCTGATTCAAATAACGACTTCAGTCTGGTGTATGAAACGCCACAAGATCTTATCAGAACCTTCGCAAGAACGATCGTCTAATTCAGTGTTTACATCTACGTGCTGAGCTTATACCTGTATTTGTGCTGAAACCTTTTTAGAAATCGGTTAAAATGCTTTGAAATTAAGTAGATATTTGCATTTATCAGAGTAATAATTAAAGGGGTTTCTGCCATAATCCGCAGTTCCATACATGCATACATGTGGCATGTTTCAGACCCTGTCCGCATACATGACAGAGTTTCAGTCCCAGGCGTACAGTGGGTGTGGGAATGGGACAAAATTAAGCAAGCCTGTGCAAGTGTGTTCAATGCCATTTTCAGCTGCTCACTGCAAATCACCCCGAGACGCTTTAACAGCCTCTGGGTCTTTTCATAAAGCAAAATGGTGCATTAAAAACCCCACAGAGGTCCACGGCCTTCGGTAACTCAAACACACTTACCCCGGCGGGATTTATTAGAATCTCAGGAGCCCTAGCATGTTGAGAGGGGAAACATAAAACTGAGGAAATGTCCCTGAAAAGATGCTCTTTGTCCCAAATTTTTATCCTTAAGAAGTGAGAGACGATTATCTATATATTCTGGGTTCAGAGCATTTGGATTTAGTGTCTTTTTCTTTATATATCCATTATCTACATTCTTAATACTACTGGCTCTGAGCTCCAGCGTTCCAACTGTCTTTCCTGAACTTAACCAATAGCTTCACTGATAGCTTTTTTCCATTTCTATAGAAAGTACTCATGGTCCAACGCATCTATACGTTTTCTTTTTTTGTTGCTGTTCACAACAGAAGATTTCTTTTATATTAAAAGGGAGCGGTTCTTTCCCACTGTCCCCATATGCATGCCTTGGTCTGATCAGAACTGTATTCTGCTGGAGTAATTACGATTAGGCAAACTTTTGGAAGCGTTATGCAAAGTGCCTTGAGACTTGTTGTGCTATGCAGATAAGCAGGATCAAAACAGAATTACCCCCTTTTTACATATTAATTGTACGGCAGGTGGCATCTTTTAGACTTTTGTGTTTTTGTATCATTTCAAGCAGGAGGCCTAACGTTGTGTTCAAACAATAAGCATCAGAAGCGTGACAGCCCAATGCCCCATGCTGGAATGCCTATTTGTTTCATTTGGGAGAACTAAGCCTTTAAACTCGCCGGCAGCCTTATGTCCAATATCCTCTGTGTTCTGCGCAGGTCTGGAGAGGTCAAAGATGAAGAGAGCAAACAATTGGCAACCTCCTGCTTCAAATCCCCACACCACGCCAAACTGGCTCTCAGCTGCGCCTCGCCCAGCACGTGTGAGCATGCTGCGTATGTGTGCGAGTGTGTGTGTGTGTGTAGGCATTGTGAATCCACGGCTGTGTAATTTCTTTAGAGGGAGTCTGATGGAGAGACTTCAGAGGATTCTTTCTCACACACAGAGTTTGCAGTAGTTTGAGTCAGTTCTGAGAGTGTAGTGGCGAAACAGAGATGAGAGACAGATTCTATCATTCATGAGTCATCGTTTAAAGTTGTGAATGAATGTGGGACATAAAAAAACCAAAGATCTTTTTTCTTATTATCCAATTTTACTATGCTTTTTTGTTTATTTAAATCATCTATGTATATTTTACCATAAGCCAAAATCCACACTCGAAAACCAAGATTTAAAAATCCAATAGAATGATATGATTCCTAACACAGGCTACTGCAATAAACTCTCAAGAAATGTTGCCATCGGTAGATGATCTTGAGTCAAATCTTATCTCAAACTACCACACATCAATGCTTTCTTGAGTGTAATCTCTCCTGCACCGGCTTCCGTTTCAAGAGTCTAACCTGTGATTAAATGCACAGGAGCATTTGCCATAGGTTTATGTTCTTGTGTTCTTCTTGATAGAGCTTTCGTCTATCATGCAGGAGGGAGAAGATGATTACACGAAGCACTGAGCTGGAAAGCTCCGTGATCCTCGCCTGCAGCTAGAAGCCACAATATGAAGAGACTGTTTTTGCATTTTCTCTTGTTTAAGTGGCAAAGCGGGCGATGCATTTTGCTGGACTATCTGGTCTGCCCTCAGATGACGCACTGAGGGATTTATTTAAACTCCTCATTTAACGCCATCTCCTCGATCACCTAAAGACTAATCTCAGTCAAAGCTGAGATTTCAATCTGTTCAATTCCCCTTTGCAAAACAAGTCAAAAGTTGCTCCTAAGAGACTCAGCGAGCCATACGTCAACGTAATCTGCTAATTCACATTTGATACATTCACAAATGAAAAACATATGTTTGCCTTTTTAGAGTAACCTTTCCTTTCCTTGTAGTAAATTGAAGCCAAAGATCCAATTAACTTTCAGTGATTTAACTTCCAAAGCCAGTATAAGGAGTTAAAAGGAGCCTGAAAGCAAAGCCTGAAAGAGACAAACCAGTGCTGAAGAATGAATTACCAGTGGACTCGTTAGCGTTCTCCTATATGGAACTCAATATTTCCTGTATTGGTTTCCAATAAAAACCTTCCAGCAAAAATGCATTAGGTTTTTTCCTTTAATATTGCATTGCATAATATTAGCATTTTCATCTTTATTGCATCGACTCAGTAGACTGATTTAAGTGTGAAGAGAGCATGCCCGATAAAAGTTTGAAGACTTAGTTTAGTGAAGGAAACATCAAACCCTGTAATGTTTAACTCAGGAAATGATCAGAGAGGCACTTGGAGGTACCGTGTTTGAAACTAAAACCCAGAGGATTAGTTTGGGGTTTCTTTATGCTTAACATTTGATGGTTCTGCATCAACTAGAGCTTTTAAGTGTTGAACCAGCCCATACTTCCAAGTATTGTCTATTGTCTATAGTATTGCCTATAAATGAATGTACTCCTTATATGTGATTTATGTATTCATCAGGATTTATGCAGCTTTCAATAAGTTTCTCTTAAGGCTTTTCAACAGATTTTTAAGACCTTTGTTATCAAATTAAAACAAGTATTTATAACTTAAACAACTCTATAGGCCATAAAATACACATAGCCTTGACAACTTAAGTTGTGTTTAAATGAATAAAATGCTCTTGCACAGGTTACATTTCTTCAATTCTCCCAGTATACAGTAAACCTAATCATTGCTACTAATGGCAGATTTTCATTAAATCTCTATTTTCAAGCTACCTACCTACTCAAATATATTTTTTCTTCATGACAAAGGGACAAGCTCTGTATAACATAGCACAAACATTGTTATTTTAATTACCCAGGCATGAAATAAAGAAGTTTAAACATGTTTACAGTGAAAAACATTAACATACTATGAAAAATTTAAAACAGGGATCAGTTCCTTGTGACTGTCATGCGTAAAAGCCGGTTAAAATCAACTTATGGTATCCGTTCTTGAACAAAATTTGATACTTTCCAGACCAATACTCTCTAGCATTTGCACCAATCATGACTGATTTCTTTAGGAAGCAAAAACAAAAGTGAAGTTATACCGGTGTACGCCCAAAACCTCACCAAGGAGAGATCAGTGTGGATGGCAAAGTAGAGCATCTGTTTTGGAAACAAAGACGTGAATCTTTTTGTCTTCCGCAAAGCGATTCTGTATATCACGAGCTCAGACTTCATCATCAGAGGTGACCGGCAAGTGATATCGGTGTATAACAGTCATTCAGGGGAGCTTTGTCTCAGTTTTGGAAACAAACTTTTATCACCAATGGAATGCGACAGCAATGAAAGTTCTTCAAGTGAAAGGAGAGTCTCGCCAGCTCCGAACATTTTAATGCAAAACTGAATGGAAGTGATGTTGGCATGAAAGGAGACTGTTTACAGAAAAGGTTTAAATATGTATGCAGCTTTGGGGAATTTTACTTTGTTCTTGATTTCAGAGAGTCAAGAACTAATAAATTCCTCAGGACAAGCCTTTTCTTTATGCATCACGTCTCATCGTCTGATCTTATATCAAATAGCAGTATTTGCATAAACAGGATCAAAGAAAATACCCATGATCCCAAAGGCATTGGGAAATGTGCGAAATTAAGCAAGTAAACAAAGAGGGGTTGAGTCGGGAGGGGCACGTTTTTCCACGTTTTGTTTGACTTGACGCCGACTGGCTCACACTAATTTCAGGAAATCTTTGCTCGGAGGGAATCACAAAAGTTTAAATGTGTCAAAATCGTAACATAAAAAAATAAAAAAATCTGCTCACTTACAGAAGCTTAAATCAAACACTCTCTTTAACTAATGCCAAAACAATAATCTCTGAAAATAGCCATTACAAACCAGTAAGTAACATTCTGGAGAATCAGATACGTTATTGTAAATATATAAAACACACTCGTATACGGCCGACACACACACACACACACGCAAACACACAAAACGGCAGACTTCTTGCTCCTCATTAGTGCCCAAACTATCACAGCGCTTTAATGAGAATATGGAGTCGGGAACAAGGCAATTCTAGCCATGCACGCACAGACACACGCCCAGAGAAACATGCACACACACATGCGTGCACAGCTGCCCTTCACACTATGAGCCTGCAGGGTGTGACAGGCGGGCACGCCAAAAGAGGATTTGCAGTGAAAAGCTTTGGGGAGGAGAGGGAGAGAGAGCGATAGGAGGAGTGGAGAAGAGGGGATTACATGGTGAATATTTCAGTACTAAAACATACCAATCGGTTTGGACTCCCCTTTCTGGCACGGACTGACACACACATACACACAAACAGCATTAGGATTGCCGTATCTCATGCAGTCAACTACACACAGACGAGACAGTAAGTGGGGTGATGGGTAAAGCTAATTCCAAACACCAACGACCCCCCTGTGGGACATGACTGATGAACTGATGTAGAGCCTGCTGGGACAGAACTCAGGACCAAAACCAACTAAAATCTTCCTACTCTTTTAAAGTTGTATTTTAGCAAACATGCAAGAGGTGCGAATTGATGGCAAAGTTTTTTGTGACCTCAAAACTAATAAATCTAAGGTAAACACGATGAAGTACATGAGAGATAATAAAAGAAATCCTATAGACAACGAAGAAACAGTGAAGAGTTTAATTTTGTGTTATTAAATTGTGAAAGAGGGGATGGAAAAGATATACAGAAGAGATGTCAATGTAATAAAGTTCACCACTTCAATATGTAGGAAAGATTTATTACAGGGCACCTGGGGAAAAAAACAATAGATTAATGTAATAAGAAATAAGAAATGGAATGTTTATAGTTTTCCTTTTAAAAACCAATCAATTAATCAGTTCTTAGGTAAACTTTTTCAATAACCAAAATTGCTTAATAAATACATTAAGAGATGTCATTGTTTCTCCCAAAGCACAATGGAAACCATCTTGTGGTTATGTTTAAGCTAACAAAGCTTGTTTAACTAAACTGTCACATTCAGGCATAAGAGCAACTAAGGTTTGACCTTTAGTAAACCAAAAAGTCACAAAACATACAGAAAACAAGCTAATGCTAGCATTACCACTTTAGCAAGCTGAAAAGTCTTTTACGAACCAACAGACAATTAGCTAAGTTTAGCATTATCACTTTAGCAAACTAAACTTTCACAAACAAAAGTCAAACATCAATCAAGTCAGGCTATGGTGTAAGCTTCTAATAAGTCTCCCTGGAAAAAAAATCATATCCAAATGAACAATTTAGCTGAGCCTTGCTAATCCAAAGCATGCAATTGAATGACATAAGAATTCAAAATGACAAAAAAAAAAAAAAAAACAGTCAGAATGTGATATAAAACACCACACTACTCATCAGTGCTGTAAGCCTCCACAAGCAGAAACTTGCATTACATTGCAAGGGACTGGATGGCAGAGGAGCGCCATGTTGCAAGGTTGGAGGTCACAGCAACATTCTAGATAAAGTGGGACTGCAGGAACGCTAAAGGACACAAGGACCAGCTGCCGGCTGGAATGACGACAGCCAAAAGCTGGTCAGGTCAGCAGGGAATCAGGCTCAAACACTGAGAGGCACAGAGATGGGAGGGGCAGGGAGGTAAAGGAAGGTGCTACAGAGGGGGGGAAACAAAAGATTAATTTAAAAAACAATCAAAGCAGAAGAGGCCATCATTCCGTGCGGGCCGATGCATTTTTTTTTTTAAATGCGTTTGTGAATGTGTGTATGTGTCGGTGTCTGGGGGCTTGTTGAGAGGGTCCCACTTTACATGCTTGAAGCACTGCAGACACATTTGTTAAGCCACATATTATTCTGCGTGTGAAAATATGCAGGGGTTTGTGTGTTCACAGTCAGCACACTGCAGTCTAGACCAAGGGATCAAGTGTAATCTCCCCACTGATACAGCTGATGAACTTAGGTCAGAGACCACTGTCACCATGTCAAAAGCATTTTTTTTTTCCAGAAGGCAACAGCAAAACAACGTGCCCTCCTTGTCGAATTCAGAAATGTGTCTTTTTTAAGAATGAAGGTATTCCAAGCGACTCTTGTGACATTTTAATTCATTTTTGGTCACTTTTGTCTTTATTGAAGTTGATCTGACTGGGATGATTGCCATGAGCTGCTACAGCGATTTGCCTTGAAAAATTTGAGGGGGAAAAAAAGAGAAGAAAAAGTTGTACATGGTTCTCTTTCACATCACTAATGGACACTGAAGCAGCAGGACCCAGCGTGGGCAAAAACAGACTGCAGTTGCTAATGATGCAGAGAGATGCTGAGTAATTACTCTCACTGTTACTCACCAGGTCAGTATAAACCTTTCAGTTTTCAAAACTGAGATGCACCTTTAGCATCTCATCTCAAGCAATTTCAATAGGCATTTTTCATATTATAATAGGATATTACCGTGTGGTATTAATGTGGCAAAGCCTAAACTGGTAAAAGGCATATTATATATATACATATATATAACATGAAATGATTACTGCACTGCTTTAAGTTTTTCAAGTTAGCAATACTTGGGTCAATATGCAAAACCTGTCTGTGGTAACATCATACTGCTACAGAAACACTTGAAGATGATTGGAGTCAAGGTAATTGTGGTGTTGGACTAACTCTAGCCTCATATATTCAGTCTTTTTTATGGTTTGGGAGTAACACAGCAACATACTGCCAGCTACTCTAACAGATCTGAGCTTTTTATCTGAACCAAGCCAGCACATAAACTTGTTGTGGAACTTTATGACCCAAACATGGTCCAGAATTCAAAAAGCAGCAGCCATAAATCAGTGTCAAACTTGTGCTCCACAGTCATACATCCAAATGGATGAAGCACCATCCCTCCTTCTTCCTTAGGATGACTTTACTGATGGCTAAATAAAATCCTTAGGAATGATTTCTTGGACATGTGAATTATAAACTTGTTACAATGCGTATTATGTTTATTGACATTGTGACAAGCCACTGCAAAAAAAAAAAGTGAATACACAAAGGGGCAAAACTGTAACAAACCTACAAAATACTGCTACGCATTTAACTGAAGCAAAATAAATGAAGGCATTTAAAATCCCAACAGTCAAGTAAATAAGGCAGTCATATATATATAAGTTGCAGAACTGAAGTAAAATAAACAAAAACACAGTAAAAAGTTTTCATAGGATGAACTCCTGACCAGGTACTGAGTAGTTCTGTGATTGACTGTTGTTTGTTCCCTGGACAAAATCCCCCAGCAACACAGCAGCTACAATAAATCGTCTTTACTCTCCTTGTTTTAGTTCTCACAGAAAGTACTCGTAGCTCAGTGCCCTGTGTTATTGATTGATCTTATATTCACATTACCTTTCAGTAGTCCTGGCCGAGTGTTCATCAAAAATGCTGCCAGTCAAATCTTTTTCCTGCATCAAGCCATTGATGGAGCAATGGCATGCGCGCTCTTCTTTCTTACAGAAAGTATTCCTGGCCAGGTGTCCGTGTGTCTCTTTCTTTGAATCATTCAGGGATTTATTGCTGCCATTAGCTATGCATACACTCCATGATGAAGTTTACCATAGAGGGGCTCCTGGGATCAGTGCTTACGTGTTTAGCTGCGTCTCTTTCTTGAACCGACTTATTGTCTCAATCTAATTGGCTGCGCCTCCTCGGATAGCAAAGTTGAACAGTAATAACTTTAACTGCATTGTGTTATAATTTGGACTGAATTGGACAGTGATTTGATCGCAGTGCGACTATATGGGTTATAGTGGAAGAAATCTAACCGAGATACGATTCATCCACTTTGACTGCCAATAAGAAATAGACTGTCTACTCCTATTTCACCACTTGAATAGAAGCAACAAAGTTAAAGCTTCTCCGTGTAGCAGAGTGTTTGGGTTATTCAGTTCCCTGCATTGTGCCCGACAGGCCTATTTAATTAGAATGAATCGCGTAGTAAATATTAGTCTTTAGACAGCATCACACTATTTGTAAACACAACCAAGTTAGAGTGAATTAAAGCAATTTATTTTCCTATCCAAGAAACGCTCCCACTTAACTCTTAACTATTCAGTGACTTGTAATTAAATCCCGCCTCACACACACACACACACACACACACACACACAGCTCCACCGCAAGCACCCCTACAGAGGAACACCATGGCAGATTTAATTGAAATAAGTTCAATAGGTTGAGTTTCTAAATAAAAGCAGATGTGTCAAAAAAGAAAAACAAAAGTTGAAACAAGAGGCAGAAAACTCAGACAGTGACAAAATGTTCTTAAACAAGGTGGAACATGTCAACATCAGGATTAATGCTTTGCTCTGCAGAGCTCTCTATAATTGTTTTTTTGTTCATAAAAGTAAGAAATAATGAGGAATACAGAGAACATTTCAGATACAAACACAAAAACACAGACAAAACAAGTCGAGGGTGTCATTTTCTGTTAGAATAAGGTCAGATATTTGGTTTCAAGCTTCAAGCCAGATTTAGACCAAAGTAGAAGATGATACCGTACACTCTCTACTGTGCCCTTCGGACATATTCTTTAACTCTCCTACAATAAATACTCATTCCTGTGCTCCTTTCCCTCCCTCACACAAACTCAAAACTCCCCCTAAAAAAAAAAACAGCAAAAAGCCCTCTCCTCCCTCAGCACCCCTCTCCAACTCTGTCCACGCAGAGTTTTCACACAGTCCATCTGACACCCCGAGTGCTGTGCAGAGTGTATGATATCATCAGTCTGCCAACTACAAGGCAGGCTGACATTACCGGCTGCCAGGACAGCAAAGGCAGCCAGGAGTAAGCCCAGGAAGAAAAACCTAAACACACACTCATGCACGCTCATGCACATATGTTCAAAATAAGTCAACTTAAAGGGTGTGTGCAATCAGAGTGCACATATGTCTGATGGTGACATGCGCAAAAAGAGAGAGAGAGAAAAAAAAAAAAGCACTCACCTGCACCTGCATGAAGGATCCCCTGTAGAAGCAGCATGCTGCAGCTGACAGAGCACTCCACAGACTACACCTCTCCGTCATGTTGGGCTCACACCTTCCCACTCCAATCTCTTTAAATTCTTTTTTTTTTTTTTTCTTGGTTTACCTCACCTAGCCCTCTTCTTACTCCTGGAGTCCAAACCAACACCAACCTCAGAGCTCAAAAGCCTCTCCCTCTCCCACTCCTCTCCGCCTGCCTAACAGACCCTCAACATTCTGCCACCACTCGCAAACAAGAGCAGGCTGCAAGCTGCACATCTAAAGAAGCCCCGGCTGCCGGCTCGCAACATCAGCCTTTCACCCACGAGCAGTGCTGAGGATGAGAGCGAGAGATGGTGCAGCTGCTGACATCCCTCCCCGCACACTCCTGCTCCGCACCGGCTTCTGCTTCAGCTCGCTTCTACTTGCCTTCCTCTCTCTCTCTCTCTCTGCACTTGCTTCACGCCGCTGCTAGGGATTACCTCATTGCCTGCCCATGAAAGGGGTGTGGGTGGGGGGAGGGTGGACCAGAGGGAGAGGGATGGTGGGAGGGTGGTGTATGATGAGGGGTGGGGAGGGGGGGAGAATGCTTACAGGCTGAAGCTGAGAGGAGTGCTGTTGAATTGCTGGGCAGAAACCCCCCCCCCCCCTACAATGACCCCCCCCCCACCTCACCCCACCACACCAACCCCTCTTCCCTTCAGCTCCCAGAGCGGCTGAGACAATGCTGACAAGCGGCGAGGGTATAAAAAGGGGAGGGGAGGGAGAGAAAGTGAGAAAAAGATTGGAGGAGAGGGAGAAAATTAAAAGATGTGATGATGAATGAAGGAGATTAGGGAGAGGAACGGAGGACGTGTGCAGCCTGCGTTGTGCTACGTTCATGGTCACACCTTCACATCGCATAGCCAGAGGTGTAGAGATGTATTTTCCTTTTGAAGAAATATACAAATATACAACAGACAGAGCGGAGGGGGACTCGGGGGGGACAACAAAAAACTGCATTTTTTTTAAGTGTACCAAAGAAAAGAAAAGTTTCTCTGGATCTCTGACGTCTCAGAGCGTCTTCAGGTTTGACACTAGAAGTTGAGAATAGAATTAGACAACTGGGGGTTGAGTCAATGATGCAAGTTTCAAGGTAATTTGTTGCAGGGGTTCCTACGAAGGTTTGGCGCAAAAAGTATTTGTGCCTTGTAACTATGACGTTGAAGTCAGAGAGAAAAATCCAACAGAAGTTTGTGATGGCAATTTTTATTCAGTCTTTCACAGTTACACTTCTTTGCACGAAAAAGATTTGGGACGGAAAGTTTGTAAAGGTTGGGCGGATGCTGAGCACTGATAATCTGGCGTAAGCACACTATCCAGGCTAGAATCTCAGGAATTGTATTATTGGAATATCTAACATTGTTAATATAGTATGCTTAAAAATCGCAGACTACAATGAAAAAATAGTATTTGTAAATAGTTGAAGCTTGCCGTTTTCTGTCATATTCAATAAAATATTGTGGACACGTTACCATTTGGCCAGAGGGGGCGCCATAAAGAGTCAATCAACTTTAGCCAGTTTTCAAGAACAATAAAAACACAGCAGGCTAAAACAAATGTTACTTCAAATCAGAATTTTATCTATCTAGTTTTTAAAGCAAACTAAAAATAGATGTTATTTTAAATCCATGTCACTACTGTGAAAAGCGGACAGGAAACGGAGGAAATAAAAAAAACTATGATTACCAACATGTCAGTTTCTCTGTGATTTGTTGGTTTTAGTAAACACTATACTGAAAGAACAACTTGATAGATCCTGAAATTTATTCTAAAGCATTCTGTGGAATATTTTCCTTGAGGAATAAAACTCATATTTTTAAATACATTGGCAATAAGATAAAGTGATCATTTACATTGCAAAAGGTTCAATCTTACACATTTAGGCCAACACTTGATTTTATGAAAGGTAAATTTCATCCACTTAAAAGGACGAAATAGCAAAACAACTGAATTTCCACAACAAGTAAAGTGACACAGACTCTGCTAAACAGCATTAAAGGGACAGTTTAAAGTTTTTTGTACAGGTGAGACGGAGGTAAAGGCGCCACCAGAACATGAAAAGCACCCGTAGCCTTTTTCCTACTTCAAAAATCCAGAACTCTGTCTTTAGGTTCCCGTTTACATTTTACCACACACACCTCTGCAGACAGTTTGGTTGTATCATAAACGCTACCTGTGTGTGCCTGTGCGTAGCTGAATATAATGATGTGTCTCTAAAAGGCCATGCCGGCTGCAGCTAGACAGCTCATTATGAGCTGGAAAGCAGAGGCAGGTGTTTCAAGCATAACAGGGTGTGATTTTTCACTGGCCAATTTCACACAGAAACACACACATCAGCAGGGAGATGTCAGGTGGGGTGGGGCACCCATCTCCGGAGGCCTCCTGAGTGACTTTGTTGAGGACGCTTCACCGTGGAAACGCCAGCCAGGGAGCCCTGACAGCATCCAAAATTCTGACACTGCACTTAATTGGGCCTGCGCCACTGCAGCAATGCAGAAAGAAGGAGAGAGAGATGGAGCTAAGGAGAAAAGAAAGATCCTTTCCCTGTACCAGCACGCGCACTCTGACCCCACTCTAATCTGCTTGTTGAATCTATGCTAGTGGGCCAAAAGGAATAAAAACCAAACGTCACAAATGCAGAGCAACAAAACACAGGATGGATTCATTAACCACATCGTCTCCTCTTAATGTAATCTCAAATCATCCAGGCGTGGATTAGACAGATTACACAGTGGGTGGGACGCAAATAATCTCTCGGAGACCTGCGCTCCTCTTGCTCTTGCTCGATAATACCACGACAAAACCTTTTATGACACAGCCACGAGTATATATTATGGTAGCTGTGGTGCGCTACGCCCACACATACCGGTTGCTTTGTCTGTGCACCACATTTCTAAGAAAGCGTTAAAAAGTTGTGTGTAAAAAGTTAAATAAAAGGCAAATGTTGGTTATCTAAGAAAAAAAATATCGCTTTGTAATATACTGTTGAACTCAATACAAGCGGGCGTGAGAATAATGGGTGGATTGAGGACGGGTTTTAAAAATGGACAGTGAGAATGGGATGGTCAAAAAAAAAGGTAAAATGAGGAGAACAAGAGGGATTAAATGGGAATAAAATGAGGTTAGGAAAACAAGAATGCAGAGGATGAGTGGGACAAAGGGATTGAATGGATAAAAAGTGGTTAAAAATAAAGAGACATATGAAAAAAAGAATATGGAAGCATCATAAAGAAGGGATGAGCTGGATGGATGGGACAAAACAAGTTTATAAAACGGGCACAGGGGTTGAGAATGAAAAATAGGTAGGGATGAGGATGGAAGGAGTGAAGGAGGAGGAGGGTGGGGTGGAGAAGCGCTGCGCGGGTGGGCCAGCTGAGGGTTTGTTTGCTGAGTAATTAGAGACGTAACCGAGGTGTGGTTTGAACCTAAGTGAGCACATCAACTACAGCAACAACTGAAGATCTGCTGTGGAAAGTGTGAGAAAATCTCAGACCATTAAAGTTTGCATTGTAACTTTGTTAAGTGCACCTTATTGAATCAACCTTTGCAGATGAAAATACACACATATTGTAGATAATATAAAGGATTGCCAATTGGAGTCGTTATTGCGCAAACCTCCCTAACAGAGGTAAGAAGAGAGGAAAAAAGTGATCAAACTGCACTGTCTCCCAGCTGTGAACAGAGCCACCACATTCTGGGATTCAGAGGTGTGTGAATACTTTATATTCTGCCAATAACTCCGGCTTCCTCTGACTTCTTCAGATTTGCACCAGTGAAAGGTTCCAGCACAACTTGTCATTGTTTCAAAGTGAAATGGGTTCTCAAGCCTTACACTTGTTTACGTGTGTCATTTCGCATCCTCAGATGAATCACAATGACAGACATCAAGTCGCTGTGGCGGGTGAGACGCGGCATTAAGCAAAGCAAGACTGAGTCAACTTTTCTTTTGAAAAAATGAAAAAAATAAAAAAAAATAATCCAAGAGTGAGATAAGATTTCTGGTGGATATGCCAGTTTTCACACACAGCTGAGAGGATGTAAATTTTGAGTTCTGCTGATGTGCTAAATTTATTAAAACCCTCACGTACCTTACTATAATTGACCAAAAATTAATTTTTCTAAGAGTTTATCCCGTCATACATTCATTGAGGTTGTTCTGTCTCTTTTGCACCACGGACTTTCTCTCTTTTTCCATCAAATCCAGTGTTTCTCCAGTCGGTCTTATCACAGCCTTCCTGCTCTCATCTCTCACCTTCTTATCCCTCTGATCAATAGCCTAACCTCCTCCTTCCAGCCTCTTCTCCTCTCTGATCCCTGTCCCCACTCTTCTTCTCCGCCCTCCTGCTCCCCTTCCTGGCCATCCCTCCACCTTCCTCTCACTCCAGTCCTCTATCTCCTCATCTCTCCCCCTGCTTGGAGGCGGGCTTCAGTTAAATATTAATTAGTAAGCCTCATCCCGCAGGCTGATAGGGAGGACAATGGAGAATCCCTGCTTGTGCCTGTGAGCGTCTTACTAATGAAAGAGTGTGTCTGGATGTGTGGGAGATAGGCACGTGATAGAAAAGGTGTGAGTGGGAAGAGTGGAAAAATGTGTGTGAGAAAAAAAAGAGAGAGAGAGATAGATAAACCGCGGGATAGAGATTATATGTGCAAACACATCTGTAACTGTGTCAATGTGTGTGTTCATGCCCTAAAAACAAAGGCCATGCAGGCTGTGTGTGTGTGTGGGGGGGGGGGTTAAAAGGGTGCAGTTAATGATCTGTGTGTATGTGCCTCTCTGTGATTGGTGTATCTGATCACCATCAGGGTGGACCTTAACCACCTTCTGGTTAATCTGCATTAAACCTTAGATATGTGTGTCAAAGCCTGTTCGTAACACCAGACTGCTGCAATATAGAGGAAAGTCAAACACAGATATATTGTAAAAAAAAAAAAAAAAAAGATTTAGGCATGAAATTGTGCAATTTAAATTCAGCTGTCTTGCTATAATCACATTAAAATGTCTAAACCTTTAACCGATATGTTGCTGTGGCAACAAGGCACATTTTTTTAGTGTGAATAAAGTGGCATATTGTATAAGAGTGATGAATGTGGCATCATTCCTGGCTTTGTGTGCTGATTTGTGGCATGCTGACCTTGAAGAGGTGGACAAAATACTCAAAATGAGGGGAGTATGAATATGAATCCTAGCTGAGCCTCTTAAAAGGTGGGACTTTGACGGTGTGGTAATTTTAGAAGTTCTTTGTACATGCCTGACTGTGGGTTAGGTAGTTAGTTATAAAACCTTATAAAGTTAGGTAATAAGGCAAGTTTATTGGTGTAGCACAATACATGCACCAAGTAATCCAAAGATATTAAAAGGAAATTAAAGGAAAGACATTGTAATCACAGAATGCATTGCTTGAAATGGGATCTCATTATACCATTGCATAAAAATAAACTTTAACAAAGGAAAGAAATCACTCCAAAACTTGTTGGACATTACAGCCCGTTCTCGCAACAACCGTATCACCAAGTTGTGACAGTCAAAAAGAATTTTTAAAATTGCTGACCGTGTTTCCCGTCTTTTAATCTTGCTGTTCATGTCATCGAAGTTATATAGTCAGGTGCCTACGTGGGTCTGGATTTGACATGGAGATAATTGAGGTCAATGAGTCTGTATCTGCTGAGCTTTGCTGGGGAAGAACTGCAAAATTAAAAGAGTTCATCAAATCGCCAGCAGTCATCTGACACTTAAATGGAGGAGCGTTCTCCATAGATTGAGGTTAGAGCTTAAAAAAGCTGCTCACGTGTTACAGGAGAAACACACACACACGATATTTCATGATTTATAGAGGGCTTTTATATTTTTATCACTTTTGCTGACATAAATCTAATAAATAATGAAAATTCACACAGCATAGTGATGATGCCCACCAAAAATAACTGTAACTGATATCAAAGATAACCAGGCCTTTTTTAAAAATGTTCATTTCTTTAAAAAATAAAAAAGGTGCCACACTTATTCAGTCTACAGTAGCAGAAGCTCACATAATACATGCAATCCCCCCAAAGGGCGCTGCTTTGATTTAATTGAGCACCTCTCAGACGCTTGCAGATCTTTGAAATTTAAAACCATTCGCATAATCAAACATTCAGCAACACACTGATCCACAGCTGAACCCCCTCTCACACACACACACACGCACACACACGATGCGCACACAATATTTTATCCCGAGCAGCGACGAGAGTCCCAGACATATGTTAATAAACCTCATATAAACCAACCCGTTCCACCTCCACCCCCCCCTTGGCCCCATCCCGTTGTTGTTAAACCGAACCGCTGAACAAAGCAGGAGACAAAGCAAAGGCTGGGTCGCAGGCAAAAATAGATGCGCGTCATTGTAAAAGAGTTCACATGAACGTCACATGAAGTAATAAAAGACGCTGAGATTGAGCTAATTAGTACCACAGTGTAGTCACAAGTGTTTACTATCCACAAAGCATTTAAAGTCGCTTTTTACTTTGCTTAAATCAGTGACAAAAGCAGCAGAGCCAGTTTCTTCAGCTCATAAAAACCCGGCAAAAATGTTAAAAGATAAAACCGAGACGTTGGCAGTGAATACTTTATTTATTTATTTATTTAACCCCAGTATTTAATCTTTTTTTTTTTTTTTTTATCCGATGCATAATATTTGTTCAGTGTTGTCCAATTTTTATTGTTAGTGTTTGTGTGTATAAGCATGGGTGCGACTGAGCACATGTGGAAAACTGAGCCGCTGGGCTGGTCTCTCCCATTATAACAGGGTGCGCTGAGGCCGACTCCTGATTTAAACATCAGCTGTCATAAATGTTTCAGAGAGGTGGAAGGAGAAGGGGACACTGCTGGCAGCTTTTAGGGAGAGGGCTGGGAGGGAGGCGGGCGGGTGGGTGGTGGGTGAGGCTGCTGTGGTGACAAATCATGCAGGACTGGTGTTTATAATGAACATAAAAAATTAGGTCTGCTAGAGTTGAAAGAAGTGCAAAGCTTCTTTATTTTTATTTTGTATGCATGCAGTTTATAAAGTTTAAGAGAGCACATATGGTAGAATAATTTGACTGCAGTATTATAGATGTCAGGGTTTATGTGAGAGACACGCACCACCAAACACATCCACTCACATCACTGGTGAAAATGTGTCAACATAAGTTCATATATATTAGTGCATACAAGAATAGTCTGGAAAAACAAAATGAAAAAAATCCAACTTATAATTTGATTCAGTGTAAAAATAAAAAAACAAATTAAAATGTGATTATGTAATTTTTCAGTTTGAGCTTTCCAAAATGAATCATGTATGTATCCACGTTAATATTTAGTATTTGCCTTGCTGTGACACAGAGGTCCATTACTCTTCTCCAAACTTCAAAACGGGAAGGCCAAGACAGCATGCTCAGTTTTGTATTAACTGAGGGAAGAGGGAAGGTAAGTTGGGAAGATGTTTATCTACAGCCTTGGCTGTGGATCTTTATATGTCACAAAGAGCAGAGCTGCTCTCTAAAATGTCCATATCTGCAGTCAGAGCAACAGTTCAAAACTTTACAACAACTGGAACTGTGACAAAGAAGGCTGGATAAGTGCAGCTAGCAGGAGTGTCAGAGAGTTGCCACAAAAGACATGAAATAAAACGGTAAGGTCCTTGTAAAAGAGCAGCAGTATAGCTTAAAACAATATTTGAGGAGTATTTGAGTGTATATGCGACATATTTGGAAAATGTTGGCACAACTGTTGAGTCCAAATGTGCAAAGATTTTCTTTTAATTCCTATTTGGTCTTTAACTACAACTGATGTTTGCCTCAAACAATAAGAATAACCGAAGAAGAGAAGAGTTGGGAAGATGTTTATCTACAGTCAATTTGTTGAGTCTGAGACATTTGTTTTACAAAGAGGGAATACAGGTCAGGGTCACAGGAGAAGGCTTTTATCACCTCACCGGTGATGTGTAATCAATACAAAAACTGCTCCTCAAGCACCCACTTTCCCTCCGTCTTTTCTTCTCCCATCCTTTCTAATTTAGCTTCATCCTTCATCTCTCAGGGTCCACTTTTGATCTTATTCCTGAAGAGTTTGTTTGTGTACGTGGTGCATTAAACCTAACTATGTCCAAGGTCAAAAACAGACTCATAAATATGGACCTCTCAGCTCGAGAGGATGTCGCCACCTGCTGGAGGAAGCGTGCACTGCTTATACATGTAGAGTGCTGACATTGCCATTAAAAATTCAATTAGCTAAATGGCCGGTTAAATTAGACTAAATACAGAGTGAGTCTGCTGAAATGAGCAGAACAGAGGACAGATTGAAGGCTGATACCAACATCTCAGCACTTGCATAAAATTTTTAATTTAATAATGTTGAGCAGGGGAAGTGTTTCCAGCTGAACAGCGCAAAAAAAAAAAGTTAATGCAACAAAACACTGATGGAAACACCATAGAAAAACAGATGAAGGCTAAAATGTGTTTTATGCGACAATTCTAAGCACAACATCCAAAGAAATATTTAACCTGGGAGGAATAAAAATGGAAAGACATCTAAAGACTGACCTGAACTTGTTCTGCGTGGGTTTCTGCCGGCTTCATGTGGCTGGAAAAGGAGAATGAAAAGAAGTGAATATGTGCAAGAAAAAGACAGATGAAAGAAGGAAGATGTTCGGCAATATAACAAAGGAAAAAAGGCTACCTAAATTGTGTATACCTGTGCTTTGATACTCACCCTCTTTCTTTTGTGTTTGATGTGCTTGTCTAACAGGTGCACGTTACCACAGACATACAAGCTTCTTTAAAAAAAAAAAAAAGAAGAAGAAAAAAGAGCCTGTATTCCCATGGACGTCTACTGCAAGCTTTCAAGTGCTTAAAATGTGGATGCTGCTCAGCCTCATGGAAAGAAACATAACAAACCCTGCTGCGCTTCAAGGGTTTCTGAGTGTGGACTCTCAAATCTGGCGGCAAGCATATAACACGAGCTTGTGATGGATCCCGATCATGTGTCAAAAAGCGTTGGAAGTCCGTCCGCGGTTACTGCAGCGCAGCTTTGCAATGAGGAGCCAGAGCAAGCGCAGGGGGCAATTATCCTCTCAAGCAAGTTTTAAGATCAATTGGTGCAAGTCCCAGTTGTGAGATACGTCTCAGAAGGCCGGGAGTTAAGCAGTGTTACACACAACCAGAGGGAGAGGCCAGATCAAAAGGTCCATTTATGGCAGTAGGAGAGGGGATGGTGATAGTTTCCACACTGCCTTACAAAGCTCCCACTGTTATATTCAGAAATTAGCATTTTTTTCCCCTATGTTTTTGTGCCGATAACACAGCATCTCTCTGTAAGGATTGAGCTAAAATAATAATGTCTTGTTAGATAGTGGCAGAAATTTGTGTTAATTCATGGCAGTTAGAAGACTTATTGTCAGTGAGTACAGATATGCAGACACATAACTGTGTCCATTTCACACAAAGCGGTTTAAAGAGAATTTCCGACTTGTTGATTGACATATCGCGAGAAAGAAATTAGAAAAGTCATTGCTAAAGTTGTCAATGCACACTGTGCATGCGGCATTTCCAAAAGTTAAAGATTAAATCTAAAAAAATTACATCAAGAGGAAACATTTTGGTCATTTTAATAATTCAAATTCTGGTACGTTGACTAAAAATGGACGTGTGAAAATATCCATGTGTGGAAGCCAAATGTTTTTGATATCAAGGCAATAAACTGAACACATAAATGGCGCGATTTACTGAAATGAACTGCAAACTAGAGATTAGCAGCAACTTTTTTCACACACCGGGGCTCTAAAGACCCAGTCTTTGAAGCTGCACAGAAAATGAAGTATGGTTCTTATGCACTCCATTTTGTTTTATACAATTTTCATATGCATGGATTTCCCTTATACTTGCCTGAGCTGAGAATTTGGGACCACTTAAAAAAAAAACGTCAGAAGAACAGAATACATTTTTGAGCTCTATAAAAACACGTTTTTTTAACAATTAAATTGTAGTACACATACACAACAAATAAAAGTTAAGTGTTTCATTAAAGAAACCGAATGAATGAATTCAAAACCAGGTAGAGGGACGGACAGCTGAACCATCGGTCAATTTTATCTCATACCACACACGTCAAACAAATATCAGCTTAAAATAGTGAAGCGCAAAAAACTTTTAAAGGCTAAAGAATAAACCCTCACATTTGTCAGATGAGCTGATTATCACAGAAACACACTGGCGCCATGCCATTTCTATTTTCTTCTTTTTCCAACGACCAAAGGAAGCAAGAGATACTGTCAGGCAGCTGAGAAGGAAAAAGATGCAAAGAGCTGCACAGAGCAGAGGCAGTCGGAGAGATGGACGGACAGAGTGGTGATTTGGGGTTGAGCTGACATACTGTAGGAGGGAGAGCTGTTGAATGAGCCTGATGTACAGAGCTTTATTTCCCACGGTAACTGAGCTGAACTAATGGCCAGCCAGACACTCTCTGCTCACACATGGGAGTCTTTACATGGCAGCAGATATACAGCCTGTGCTTTTAAACAAGCACACGCAAACACGGCACTAATGAAACCTAATATGTGCACTCTGCGTTTCCTACGGGTTCTGTCTTTCACGTGTCCAGGGATGACGGTGCGGGGAATGCAAGCTGTCTGGGTGAAGGCGGCCTGCGCACATATAGAGGTTTAATTCTTCCCTTAAACTCCCAAAGAGCAAAAAGTTATTAATAAATCAGCTGCCCCAGTGAGAAACACACACAATAAGCCCAAAGAACGCTAATTTCCCAGGATCTTTTGTGTGTAAGAGCAAATCAATGCTAAATGAGAAATCATCCAACCAGCAGCCGACCGGCAGCTTTCCAGACGCATTTGATCAATAAAAGCAATCAATATTAGTTGCTGCCTTAAAAACCAGAGGAATGAATCCAAGTATCTTCTCACTTTACACGCATCATTTAAAAGAAGACTGTGTTTGCAGCGTAACATGTACCGCTTTGTGTATGTGCACAGCAGTCAAACTAAGATGATAGCTCTGCCTACCACAGGGTTGAAGAACTCTGCTTTCTGTACCAGTGTTGGTAAAATCTGACTCATGCTCACCAAAACACTTCATTTTGGGCTTTTCAGGATTCCTTTTCAACTGATCTCTCTTTATTGTAGAGGGATTTAAAAAAAAAAAAAAAAAAAAACAAACAAACAAACATGCAACTGAAATTTGAAAAGAAGACTTGGTGCACAAGTATAAATTTATTATAGATTTTATGATCCAAGATGGTTGGAACTTGGGATTAATTGGTGTTCTAAGCAGGCAACGAACAGAAATCTAAACTAGTGTATCACTGAAATGAGCTCTGTCATTCCGATGCAGCTATTTGAAAGACATTTAGCCAAATACTACTGGGAGTGTATGTATATATGGGAGCAAGTATTTATATTTTAATTCTGTGTGCATCATTCCCTCATTATATCATAAATTAGGGGAAAGTTTATCAAGCCCAATGTTTATCTTGTCCAAAATAGAAACATTTAAAATAATTTCAAACTACCATTTATTTTCGAAAAGCATTTAGTCCGAAATGGGATAAAATTAAATAAAATAGAATAAAATTTAAAAATGTAGGATCTTAAATGCAAAATACTATTTGTTCTTTCACTGTGGAGGCACATTTGTAAAGCAGGAGCCCCATACTCAGAGCTAAATACCAAAAATTGTAATGAGAAAGCATATGCATTTCATAAACAGTGTAAAAGAAAAATAAAGAGAACCTAAACAAATAAAAACAACATACAAATGCAAAATATTAGCTCTATATGCTGAAAGTGTTGCCCTTGTACCACTGTGACTCTCTTAAAAAAAATGTTTGTACGCTTATCCAAGAGTCGGGGTCACAAGCATCTTACTTTAGTTTATAAGCTGAAAAGTTTTACACAGCTGTCTCGGGTTCAATTCACCGCCCGCAGACTTTCTTCACCCGCTTATCTCTCTTTCTGTTTCCTATCTGATTACTGTCAATACAGAACTGTTTGTCACAAAATATATTTTGTTACAAACTATTATTTAATGTTTAAATAAACTTTAATACAGCAACATCTACTCATCAAGAGTCTGATTAATAAAACTTATCCAGTCATTCAACTTTACTTCTAAAATCTTCTTTTTTTTTTTTTTTTAAAAAAAGTGCAACATCCTTTCACATATTTTGTGTTTCACACCCTTAATTTGTAAAGCAACTAAAGCTAAATATTATAAGTGAAAGCAAAAAAAAAACACACACATTTGTAGTAAGTAGTAAGATCATAGCTTGTGCAATACTTGTGAAAAAACGAGTTCTCTACCAGAGGCAGCAACCACTAACAATTTCATCTAACTTCAGCTCAAAGCAAACAAGAGCAAAAATAATTTGCTAAGTGTCAATTAAACAAACATTGTTCTCAGCAAACTAAAAAGATGAATAAAGGGAAACATGATTCAATAATAATCATAATTGCACACAAATGTTTGTTTTTTCTCAATCAACAAAAACTAGAAGACAGAAACTCACCAGTAAATGTCGTCTCCTTCATCCATCTTTGCTTCCTGTTCATCCTCCTTTAGCTCTAATCCATCACTTTCAATAGTTTCTTCTCTTTCTTGACTGACAGGAATCTCTTCAGGGTTGGACACTTTCTTCTCCTCCAACTGATGTACTACATCTGAACCACCAGATGGTAGCACTTCCTCACTGGCAGTATTGTTTCCAGACTGGATGCTTTGGTTGATTGTGGGATCTTCTACGGGTTCAGACTGCGTCTTGGAATCAGCTGAAGTAACATCCGGGTCATGTTCTGCACCCTCAGCTGAAGGGACTTCTTTCAACCCTGTGTCAGCAGTGACTTCCGCTTTAACCTCAGATGTCTTGGACAAGGAACCTATAAGTGTCTGTGAAACCTCTTTCTTGTCTCCTGCTGGTCTCTGGCTTTGACTTCTGCTGACGCTGCTCTTGTCTTTAGTCTTTTTACTGCTGCTGGAGATTGCTGTAGCAAGATGGGTTATTAGAAACTCTCTGTTTCAGAAAGCATCAGTAAAAAAAAAATAATAATTTGCAATAATTTGTTGAACATCACCCCTGCTCACCTTTGCTGCTTTTATCCCTCTTTCTCATCAGCAGCCGAGGAAGCGTGCCCACATGTGTGTAGTCCTCACTGGAGCGGACGTAGCTGGCAGTGCGAGGACGCATTGCCCCCAGATCGTCCAGCGTTGTCTCGACAACCGGACTCAACTTACCCGAGGCAGCACATTCACCATCATCTCCAGCCTTTGACTTCGAGGCCTTTGAGTCCGATTTGTCAGTGGAGCGACGAAAAGAGATGTTGGTCAGGCTGCCAAACCATTTGAAACCTTAAATGGGAACAGTTTGAGAGCATGGGTTGGTGAGATGACAACTCTGTAACATTTTGAATATTACAGAAATTATATCAATTCAAAATCATACTTTGGAGATTCCCTTTCTTTGTTTTTGTTTTTTTTACTATTTTTTTTACATAATTAATTTCATTTATAGGAAACTACTCAGTATATGGATAATTTAATATTGCATAAAATATCCTAAAATAACTGAAAAGCAGAAGCGACAGTGAGAGAGAAGTGGAACAGACCCACCCAAGATTACCCACAATGTGGCCATCAAACTTTGCATCTCAATAAACAGCGTAAACGCTTCTGAAAATAATAACCCTGCAAGGGACAAAGCAGCTTACTGTAACTTATAAACTTATTCAAATGATTCATTTTAAAATGCCAAATTTGCAACACATGGGCCAAGTTCTCTGCATTTAACAATTTACTGTATGCAGATATTGTGAATTCAAATATTATGTTTGTTGTACACTTACTCAAAGGAAACAGCACACCTACAAAGGGGCAGGTTTCACACCCTATATACTGTAATATCTTTTCCTTTGGTGGATAAGATATAAATCTAGGGACAAAACTCATGAAACAAGTTTCCTATTGTTTATCTGCATGTCCAGTACAGATGCAATTTTGTTGTTTTTTTTCTTCTTATTTGACGATTTCCAATTATTTCTAAATTACAAAACTGTTTCACTAGTATTACCACTTTTAACACATAGCTCCCACAAGGCCAGACTGGAAGAAGTTACTCTTGAAATAAACCATGTTGGTCCGCAACAACGTTACTTGGGATTACCGATGCTAGTATTTTAATACTTGTTCTGCTCTTTGAGAGTTTAGAATCTAGCAGTAGCACATTTTATAAAAATAGTCAACAAGTCATTTGTGTTTACTGAGAGTCATACAGTGAGAAGGATGACAATATGATTGGTATTGACCACATGTGGTTGCATTTTAAGTCCATAAAGTTGATCAGAGTCTCCAAAGACTCTTTTTTTATTGTGCACATTGTAAATGTAAGCACAAGAAATGGCAAAATAAGCATTAATTTAAAAAAAATGAAAGCCTGACTATTAATGAGAATGTCCATCTATTCATTGGCTGTACTCGCTTATCATTGCAGGCCTCTCCCAGCCCTGCTTCTCCAGCAGTCATCAGCTGAGAGGAAGTGGAATGGTTGCCAATCCATTACATGGCAATATAGAGAAACACAGGACAAACAACACACACACTCACTTATACCTAAGAATAACTTTAGAAAAAACAGTTAGCCCAACAGTAATGCTTTTGGACTGTGGAAGGAAGAAAGAGTAACCAGAGGAAACCCACACAGAAAGAATACCCAAAATCCATGCTGGAAGACCACAAGCCAGAATTCAAACCCTGGACTTTCTCGCTGCAAGGCAACAGTGCTACCTACCACTGTGCAGCCCAAATATCAATATAATGTATACATCAATTAACTTTAGCTAAAAAATTCTGACAAACATGTCAAAAATCCAGTCAGAAGCTGTCTGATGGATACATGGTGGAGGTCACTTTGCTACAGGATGTTCAAGTAATTCATAGTGTGAAATCCTACTTTTATTTGAAGCTGTAAGTGTATTTAAAAAACAAAAACACATGCTTTAAATTCAAATGTGTGCAGCCCAAATCCTTTCTTAAGTTAGTGAAGTTGTTTATCATTGACTGTTTGGTTCAAATTAATAATTCAAAACCAATATAGTCTCTCCATAACTGACTCCTTAACCTTGTTTTTCTTCACTAATGCTTGAAGAATGAAGGAAACTTTGTATTTGCATTATTGTGTGAATACTTGACTCCTTCAGGGTCACAGCAGGATTTACGAAGGGATTTTTCAAGTATAGGTCTTTTGCCACCACAAGTTTTTTCCACACCAATGTGAGTTTGAAGCGCTACATAGTTGATGTGCTTTTATAAAATAAAACACTTTTGGTACTTCTCACAACTAAGACATTGCAAAACTGGATGATGGAGCAACATATGTAAAAAGGACCACAAATATTAACAACAGGTTCACACACGCACAGATGATACTCACCGAGTTTCCGTAAGCTCATGGTGGCGCCCGGGCTGTAGTTGAGTGACAGATGGATCAGCTGCAGCAAAGCAGAGGAGAAGATGAACGGCAGCTTTTTCTCTAACGAGAAGAAGAGCTGAGGTATTTATCAGATAAGGGTGAGCCGCTGCTCACACTCTGCTTGCAGGAGAACAAAACTGAGAGATGTGCAACAGGGGCAGGGCAGACCATAACTTCCTGTGAAAAGGCAGCAAACACCAAAGTGAAGAGGAAATGAAAAGCCCCAAAATGACAAGAGACGGGGCTGAAAGACACTGATAAAAAAATGACACTTAGAAAGGTTTCCTCGTGGCTGTGAGTAAAAAAGTGCAGTGAAATTGAAACTAATAGTTTTCCATTTTCCATAGCTTCTTTAATTTTTCATATAAAGCTAATTGTACTTATTTGTACTTAACTGTGCTTATTTGTTGAGATTCACCCCTGCTCAAAATATATCAACAGTATAAGTCATACTCTTCCAGTCTGAAAGTAGAAATAAGGGAACTGCATGTTTGTTTCCTGGCTGCAATTTTAGTCTCTAATTAGCTCCTTTTTTAAACATGTCAAAATATTGGAATTCTCCTTTTATCTTTTTTTTTATTATTATTCAGGCGTAAGGGTAGAATCGAATAGTGCAGACAGAGATTTGAGTCTTATGTAGGTTCCCATTAGCCTGGCCATTGCCATCCTATGCAATTTCACTCGATTCAAATCTCATTCCACAGCCCAGTCTGAACCATTCACTGGGATTTCTCCGGTTTAATTTCTGCCAGCCAATCAGCAAACAGAAGGAGAAGTTGTCTAGTTTTAGCAATGGCAGCAGAGGAAGTGAACGAAGCCGTTCAGTCTGTGTCGGCCATGCTTCCAAATATTGAATCAACATAACAGTCGTCTCCTTCGGCTCAGCACTTCTCTCTTCGCCGTGGAGGACGCTTGTTTGCAGCGAAGGCAATTTCCGATAAAATTCATAGTGTCGAACTGGCGCAATACATATGTCACGGACAAACGTTAGCGACTGGATATCATTTCAAACTTCAACAGAGTCAACGCCTGCAGGAAGCAATCATTTCTCTCAGTAGCTGAGAGCCCAAACCCACTGTAAGAAGCAAATGGTGCAAAACAAGGAGCTGGATTTTATCTGGCTAGGTTTTCCAGCAACCTGTTAATTTCCTATTTCTTATTCCAGGTATCATCTCCAGAGTGTGGGGTGACTGGGCCGCTGGGTGGATGGAAAGGCAGAGCAGCTGCTTCATATAGAAAGGTGAGTTCTCACAGGAAGGATCTTTGTTGGAGAGATGTACTCTTGTAGATGGATAAGAGACTTCCACAGCTGCACAGGGGAGAACTTGAGAGAATCTAAATACAGAGATATACAAGAGGTTAACAACAGGTAAAGTGGCTCAAAGGCTCTTAACGCCAAGTTTAGTTTCTCAAGAGGTTTCACTGGGCGGCTTAATAACAGACAACCAAGTACTGAAGTCAAGGAGTACTGCTTCCACAACGCCCAGTCAGGTAAATCTGTGATCACCAGAGCTGCTGCATTGGAGGAGGAAAAAAAAAAAAAAAAACGGGCAAAATCCAAAGTCATTGATGATGACAATATATTTGTCATCATTGCATACCGCAGGGGTAAGTGAAGATGGGCCAGGTAGATTGCCAAGTTATTTACTGGTGTAGATGTTGCTGTTTATGAATTTGAAAAGAACTGAGTTTTAGTTTCTGTTGCTATCCAAAAGCAGCGTTGTTATAGCTAGCTGCAAAGAAAGTCAAGCTTGACATTCTATGCCAAACAGAAAGTGGCTATGAACTAGGGCTGTAGTGATACAGTAATCTTACGATACGATACGGTACACGATATTCTGTCCACGATACGATATATATTGCGATATTCATCAGACGATACAATTCGATACACTTTTGCGATTTTCTGAAAGATTTTAGAGGGACAGAGTGATTTTGGTGATATTTTGTGACTGTTATAGAGTTGGATTGAATTAATTTAACGGAAAACTGATTAAAAGCACCAACTACACAATGTCTGGCTTTGGTTGGACATGGACACAGACTTAAAATCGACAGCTGGACAAAAAGAATCAAAGTGGAGAGAAAACATGTTTCTTTTAATTGAAACAGTACAAACTAGCTTACATGGATTTATAAAGTAAATAAAGTGCACCAAGCACCCTGCTCTGAATAGTCTCATACCTTTTTAACCTTGACACTTAACATCTGAAGGAATCACTCTAAGCCTGATGACCTAATCACTCTCCCGGCGAAGCAAGCAGTGAGTGAGCAAGATGACAGTTGGATGTTACGATACTTACTGATGAATATCGATTTTTTTCTAGGAAAGAAAATATCGATATATATCGCGATATCGATATTATTCTACAGCCCTACTATGAACCTATCTTGCCACATATCTGTTACGTAATGCGTCTGGCTGAAGTACTGTTAACACCCATTTATTCAGTTAGCACTAAAAAGAAGAACCATGAGAGGTGATAAAGCCTCTGCTGCAGATCAGCATCATTTCTTGCATTTCTTCTTCAGAAAATTTGGCAAAACTAATGCCTAATTTTTTTGTAAACCATAAAGAGTTATTTTAGATTATTTTTCCAGCGAGATTCTTTAAAATTATCATTTATTTTTTTTCAGGAAAATATCTACACTTCCATGTGAAATGACATTGATTGAGCCTGTCAGTTGTTTTCATTTTCCAGATTAGCTCACACTGTGTAGTCTGCTATTGCACCAAAAACGGGCTAAACTGATTGTAACCACACAGAACCTCACTCCAAAAAAATCTAAACTCTTTAATGTATAACAATTACCACAACACCTGGAAGGCTCATATTTATTTTACAGATTTTCTATGCGTCGCGTTCAGGTTCAGCATAGGAGTGGTGCTATTCACAGGGAAGCTACAGCAGAAGTTAAACACTCAATAGCTCCTCATAGGCACAGACTGACAAAGCATCCTGCCTCAATGCATAC